>NW_024470805.1:0-58217 GCF_017639515.1 Carcharodon carcharias
AGTGTAGAGGGAGCTTTACTCTGTATCTAACCCCGTGCTGTACCTGTCCTGAGAGTGTTTGATGGGGACAGGGTAGAAGGAGCTTTACTCTGTATCTAACCCCTTGCTGTACCTGTCCTGGGCGTGTTTGATGGGGACAGTGTAGAGAGAGCTTTACTCTCTATATAACTCCGTGCTGTACCTGTCCTGGGAGGGTTTGATGGGGACAGTGTAGAGGGAGCTTTACTCTGTATCTAACCCCGTGCTGTACCTGCCCTGGGAGTGTTTAATGGGGATGGTGTAGAGGGAGCTTTACTCTGTATCTAACCCCGTGCTGTACCTGTCCTGGGAGTGTTTGATGGGGACAGTGTAGAGGGAGCTTTACTCTGTATCTAACCCCGTGCTGTACCTGTCCTGGGAGTGTTTGATGGGCACAGTGTAGAGGGAGATTTACTCTGTATCTAACCCTGTGCTGTACCTGTCCTGGGAGTGTTTGATGGGGACAGTGTAGAGGGAGATTTACTCTGTATCTAACCCTGTGCTGTACCTGTCCTGGGAGTGATTGATGGGGACAGTGTAGAAGGAGCTTTACTCTGTATCTAACCCCGTGCTGTACCTGTCCTGGGAGTGTTTGATGGGGACAGTGTAGAGGGAGATTTACTCTGTATCTAACCCTGTGCTGTACCTGTCCTGGGAGTGTTTAATGGGGATGGTGTAGAGGGAGCTTTACTCTGTATCTAACCCCGTGCTGTACCTGCCCTGGGAGTGTTTGATGGGGACAGTGTAGAGGGAGCTTTACTCTGTATCTAACCCTGTGCTGTACCTGTCCTGGGAGTGATTGATGGGGACAGTGTAGAGGGAGCTTTACTCTGTATCTAACCCCGTGCTGTACCTGTCCTGGGAGTGTTTGATGGGGACAGTGTAGAGGGAGATTTACTCTGTATCTAACCCTGTGCTGTACCTGTCCTGGGAGTGTTTGATGGGGACAGTGTAGAGGGAGATTTACTCTGTATCTCACACCGTGCTGTACCTGTCCTGGGAGTGTTTAATGGGGATGGTGTAGAGGGAGCTTTACTCTGTATCTAACCCCATGCTGTACCTGTCCTGGGAGTGTTTGATGGGGACAGTGTAGAGGGAGATTTACTCTGTATCTAACCCTGTGCTGTACCTGTCCTGGGAGTGTTTGATGGGGACAGTGTAGAGGGAGCTTTACTCTGTATCTAACCCCGTGCTGTACCTGTCCTGGGAGTGTTTGATGGGGACAGGGTAGAAGGAGCTTTACTCTGTATCTAACCCCGTGCTGTACCTGTCCTGGGAGTGTTTGATGGGGACAGTGTAGAGAGAGCTTTACTCTGTATCTAACCCGTGCTGTACCTGTCCTGGGAGTGTTTGATGGGGACAGTGTAGAGGGAGCTTTACTCTGTATCTAACCCCATGCTGTACGTGTCCTGGGAGTGTTTGATGGGGACGGTGTAGAGGGAGCTTTACTCTGTATCTAACCCCGTGCTGTACCTGTCCTGGGAGTGTTTGATGGGAACAGTGTAGAGGGAGATTTACTCTGTATCTAACCCCGTGCTGTACCTGTCCTGGGAGTGTTTGATGGGGACAGTGTAGAGGGAGATTTACTCTGTATCTAACCCCGTGCTGTACCTGTCCTGGGAGTGTTTGATGGGGACAGTGTAGAGGGAGATTTACTCTGTATCTAACCCCGTGCTGTACCTGTCCTGGGAGGGTTTGATGGGGACAGTGTAGAGGGAGCTTTACTCTGTATCTAACCCCGTGCTGTACCTGTCCTGGGAGTGTTTGATGGGGACAGTGTAGAGGGAGCTTTACTCTGTATCTAACCCCGTGCTGTACCTGTCCTGGGAGTGTTTGATGGGGACAGTGTAGAGGGAGCTTTACTCTGTATCTAATCCTGTGCTGTACCTGTCCTGGGAGTGTTTGATGGGCACAGTGTAGAAGGTGCTTTACTCTGTATCTAACCCCGTGCTGTACCTGCCCTGGGAGTGTTTGACGGGGACAGTATAGAGGGAGCTTTACTCTGTATCTAACCCCGTGCTGTACCTGCCCTGGGAGGGTTTGATGGGGAGAGTGTAGAGGGAGCTTTACTCTGTATCTAACCCCGTGCTGTACCTGTCCTGGGAGTGTTTGATGGGGACGGTGTAGAGGGAGATTTACTCTGTATCTAACCCTGTGCTGTACCTGTCCTGGGAGTGTTTGATGGGAACAGTGTAGAGGGAGCTTTACTCTGTATCTAACCCCGTGCTGTACCTGTCCTGGGAGTGTTTGATGGGGACAGTGTAGAGGGAGATTTACTCTGTATCTAACCCCGTGCTGTACCTGCCCTGGGAGTGTTTGATGGGCACAGTGTAGAGGGAGCTTTACTCTGTATCTAACCCCGTGCTGTACCTGTCCTGGGAGGGTTTGATGGGGACAGTGTAGAGGGAGCTTTACTCTGTATCTAACCCCGTGCTGTACCTGTCCTGGGAGTGTTTGATGGGCACAGTGTAGAGGGAGCTTTACTCTGTATCTAACCCCGTGCTGTACCTGTCCTGGGAGGGTTTGATGGGGACAGTGTAGAGGGAGCTTTACTCTGTATCTAACCCCGTGCTGTACCTGTCCTGGGAGTGTTTGATGGGCACAGTGTAGAAGGTGCTTTACTCTGTATCTAACCCCGTGCTGTACCTGTCCTGGGAGTGTTTGATGGGGACAGTGTAGAGGAAGCTTTACTCTGTATCTAACGCCTGTGCTGTACCTGTCCTGGGAGTGTTTGATGAGGACAGTGTAGAGGGAGGCTTTACTCTGTATCTCACCCCGTGCTGTACCTGTCCTGGGAGTGTTTGATGGGGACGGTGTAGAGGGAGATTTACTCTGTATCTAACCCCGTGCTGTACCTGTCCTGGGAGTGTTTGATTGGGACGGTGTAGAGGGAGCTTTACTCTGTATCTAACCCCGTGCTGTACCTGTCCTGGGAGTGTTTGATAGCGACAGTGAAGAGGGAGCTTTACTCTGTATCTAACCCCGTGCTGTACCTGTCCTGGGAGTGTTTGATGGGGAAGTGTAGAGGGAGCTTTACTCTGTATCTAACCCCGTGCTGTACCTGTCCTGGGAGTGTTTGATGGGGACAGTGTAGAGGGAGCTTTACTCTGTATCTAACCCCGTGCTGTACCTGTCCTGGGAGTGTTTGATGGGGACAGTGTAGAGGGAGCTTTACTCTGTATCTAACCCCGTGCTGTACCTGTCCTGGGAGTGTTTGATGGGGACGGTGTAGAGGGAGCTTTACTCTGTATCTAACCCCGTGCTGTACCTGTCCTGGGAGTGTTTGATGGGGACAGTGTAGAGGGAGATTTACTCTGTATCTAACCCCGTGCTGTACCTGTCCTGGGAGTGTTTGATGGGGACAGTGTAGAGGGAGATTTACTCTGTATCTAACCCCTTGCTGTACCTGTCCTGGGAGTGTTTGATGGGGACAGTGTAGAGGGAGCTTTACTCTGTATCTAACCCCGTGCTGTACCTGTCCTGGGAGTGTTTGATGGGGACAGTGTAGAGGGAGCTTTACTCTGTATCTAACCCCGTGCTGTACCTGTCCTGGGAGTGTTTGATGGGGACAGTGTAGAGGGAGCTTTACTCTGTATCTAACCCTGTGCTGTACCTGTCCTGGGAGTGTTTGATGGGGACAGTGTACAGGGAGCTTTACTCTGTATCTAACCCCGTGCTGTGCCTGTCCTGGGAGTGTTTGATGGGGACAGTGTAGAGGGAGATTTACTCTGTATCTCACACCGTGCTGTACCTGTCCTGGGAGTGTTTGATGGGGACAGTGTAGAGGGAGCTTTACTCTGTATCTAATCCTGTGCTGTACCTGTCCTGGGAGGGTTTGATGGGGACAGTGTAGAAGGTGCTTTACTCTGTATCTAACCCCGTGCTGTACCTGTCCTGGGAGTGTTTGATGGGGACAGTGTAGAAGGAGCTTTACTCTGTATCTAACCCCGTGCTGTACCTGACCTGGGAGTGTTTGATAGGGACAGTGTAGAAGGTGCTTTACTCTGTATCTAACCCCGTGCTGTACCTGTCCTGGGAGTGTTTGATAGCGACAGTGAAGAGGGAGCTTTACTCTGTATCTAACCCTGTGCTGTACCTGTCCTGGGAGTGTTTGATGGGGACAGTGTAGAGGGAGCTTTACTCTGTATCTAACCCCGTGCTGTACCTGTCCTGGGAGTGTTTGATGGGGACAGTGTAGAGGGAGCTATACTCTGTATCTAACCCGTGCTGTGCCTGTCCTGGGAGGGTTTGATGGGGACAGTGTAGAGGGAGATTTACTCTGTATCTCACACCGTGCTGTACCTGTCCTGGGAGTGTTTGATGGGGACGGTGTAGAGGGAGCTTTACTCTGTATCTAACCCCGTGCTGTACCTGTCCTGGGAGTGTTTGATCGGGACAGTGTAGAGGGACCTTTACTATGTATCTAACCCTGTGCTGTACCTGTCCTGGGAGTGTTTGATGGGAACAGTGTAGAGGGAGCTTTACTCTGTATCTAACCCTGTGCTGTACCTGCCCTGGGAGGGTTTGATGGGGAGAGTGTAGAGGGAGCTTTACTTTGTATCTAACCCCGTGCTGTACCTGTCCTGGGAGTGTTTCATGGGGACAGTGTAGAGGGAGCTTTACTCTGTATCTAACCCCGTGCTGTACCTGTCCTGGGAGTGTTTGATGGGGACAGGTGTAGAGGGAGCTTTACTCTGTATCTAACCCCGTGCTGTACCTGTCCTGGGAGTGTTTGATGGGGACAGTGTAGAGGGAGCTTTACTCTGTATCTAACCCCGTGCTGTACCTGTCCTGGGAGTGTTTGATAGCGACAGTGAAGAGGGAGCTTTACTCTGTATCTAACCCCGTGCTGTACCTGACCTGGGAGTGTTTGATAGGGACAGTGTAGAAGGTGCTTTACTCTGTATCTAACCCCGTGCTGTACCTGTCCTGGGAGTGTTTGATAGCGACAGTGAAGAGGGAGCTTTACTCTGTATCTAACCCTGTGCTGTACCTGTCCTGGGAGTGTTTGATGGGGACAGTGTACAGGGAGCTTTACTCTGTATCTAACCCCGTGCTGTGCCTGTCCTGGGAGGGTTTGATGGGGACAGTGTAGAGGGAGATTTACTCTGTATCTCACACCGTGCTGTACCTGTCCTGGGAGTGTTTGATGGGGACAGTGTAGAGGGAGATTTACTCTGTATCTAACCCCGTGCTGTACCTGTCCTGGGAGTGTTTGATCGGGACAGTGTAGAGGGACCTTTACTATGTATCTAACCCTGTGCTGTACCTGTCCTGGGAGTGTTTGATGGGAACAGTGTAGAGGGAGCTTTACTCTGTATCTAACCCCGTGCTGTACCTGTCCTGGGAGTGTTTGATGGGGACAGTGTAGAGGGAGCTTTACTCTGTATCTAACCCCGTGCTGTACCTGCCCTGGGAGGGTTTGATGGGGAGAGTGTAGAGGGAGCTTTACTTTGTATCTAACCCCGTGCTGTACCTGTCCTGGGAGTGTTTGATGGGGACAGTGTAGAGGGAGCTTTACTCTGTATCTAACCCCGTGCTGTACCTGTCCTGGGAGTGTTTGATGGGGACGGTGTAGAGGGAGCTTTACTCTGTATCTAACCCCGTGCTGTACCTGTCCTGGGAGTGTTTGATGGGGACGGTGTAGAGGGAGCTTTACTCTGTATCTAACCCCATGCTGTACCTGTCCTGGGAGTGTTTGATGGGGACAGTGTAGAGGGAGCTTTACTCTGTATCTAACACCTTGCTGTACCTGTCCTGGGAGTGTTTGATGGGGACAGTGTAGAGGGAGCTTTACTCTGTATCTAACCCCGGCGTTGTACCTGTCCTGAGAGTGTTTGATGGGAACAGTGTAGAGGGAGATTTACTCTGTATCTAACCCCGTGCTGTACCTGTCCTGGGAGTGTTTGATGGGGACAGTGTAGAGGGAGCTTTACTCTCTATATAACTCCGTGCTGTACCTGTCCTGGCAGTGTTTAATGGGGATGGTGTAGAGGGAGCTTTACTCTGTATCTAACACCGTGCTGTACCTGTCCTGGGAGTGTTTGTTGGGGACAGTGTAGAGGGAGATTTACTCTGTATCTAACCCCGTACTGTACCTGTCCTGGGAGTGTTTGACGGGGACAGTATAGAGGGAGCTTTACTCTGTATCTAACCCCGTGCTGTACCTGCCCTGGGAGGGTTTGATGGGGAGAGTGTAGAGGGAGCTTTACTCTGTATCTAACCCCGTGCTGTACCTGTCCTGGGAGTGTTTGATGGGGACGGTGCAGAGGGAGCTTTACTCTGTATCTAACCCCGTGCTGTACCTGTCCTGGGAGTGTTTGATGGGGACGGTGCAGAGGGAGCTTTACTCTGTATCTAACCCCGTGCTGTACCTGTCCTGGGAGTGTTTGATGGGGACGGTGTAGAGGGAGATTTACTCTGTATCTAACCCCGTGCTGTACCTGTCCTGGGAGTGTTTGATCGGGACAGTGTAGAGGGACCTTTACTATGTATCTAACCCTGTGCTGTACCTGTCCTGGGAGTGTTTGATGGGAACAGTGTAGAGGGAGCTTTACTCTGTATCTAACCCCGTGCTGTACCTGTCCTGGGAGTGTTTGATGGGGACAGTGTAGAGGGAGCTTTACTCTGTATCTAACCCCGTGCTGTACCTGTCCTGGGAGGGTTTGATGGAGACAGTGTAGAGGGAGCTTTACTCTGTATCTAACCCCGTGCTGTACCTGTCCTGGGAGTGTTTGATGGGGACGGTGTAGAGGGAGCTTTACTCTGTATCTAACCCCGTGCTGTACCTGTCCTGGGAGTGTTTGATGGGGACAGTGTAGAGAGAGCTTTACTCTGTATCTAACCCCGTGCTGTACCTGTCCTGGGAGTGTTTGATGGGGACACTGTAGAGGGAGCTTTATTCTGTATCTAACCCCGTGCTGTACCTGTCCTGGGAGTGTTTGATGGGGACAGTGTAGAGGGAGATTTACTCTGTATCTAACGCTGTGCTGTACCTGTCCTGGGAGTGTTTGATGGGGACAGTGTAGAGACAGCTTTACTCTGTATCTAACCCTGTGTTGTACCTGTCCTGGGAGTGTTTAATGGGGATGGTGTAGAGGGAGCTTTACTCTGTATCTAACCCCGTGCTGTACCTGTCCTGGGAGTGTTTGATGGGGACAGTGTAGAGGGAGCTTTACTCTGTATCTAACCCCGTGCTGTACCTGTCCTGGGAGTGTTTGATGGGGACGGTGTAGAGGGAGCTTTACTCTGTATCTAACCCCGTGCTGTACCTGTCCTGGGAGTGTTTGATGGGGACAGTGTAGAGAGAGCTTTACTCTGTATCTAACCCCGTGCTGTACCTGTCCTGGGAGTGTTTGATGGGGACACTGTAGAGGGAGCTTTATTCTGTATCTAACCCCGTGCTGTACCTGTCCTGGGAGTGTTTGATGGGGACAGTGTAGAGGGAGATTTACTCTGTATCTAACGCTGTGCTGTACCTGTCCTGGGAGTGTTTGATGGGGACAGTGTAGAGACAGCTTTACTCTGTATCTAACCCTGTGTTGTACCTGTCCTGGGAGTGTTTGATGGGGACAGTGTAGAGGGAGCTTTACTCTGTATCTAACCCCGTGCTGTACCTGTCCTGGGAGTGTTTGATGGGGATAGTGTAGAGGGTGATTTACTCTGTATCTAACCCCATGTTGTACCTGTCCTGGGAGTGTTTGATGGGGACAGTGTAGAGGGAGCTTTACTCTGTATCTAACCCCGTGCTGTACCTGCCCTGGGAGGGTTTGATGGGGACAGTGTAGAGGGAGCTTTACTCTGTATCTAACCCCGTGCTGTACCTGTCCTGGGAGTGTTTGATGGGGACAGTGTAGAGGGAGATTTACTCTGTATCTAACCCCGTGCTGTACCTGTCCTGGGAGTGTTTGATTGGGACGGTGTAGAGGGAGCTTTACTCTGTATCTAACCCCGTGCTGTACATGTCCTGGGAGTGTTTGATAGCGACAGTGAAGAGGGAGCTTTACTCTGTATCTAACCCCGTGCTGTACCTGTCCTGGGAGTGTTTGATTGGGACGGTGTAGAGGGAGCTTTACTCTGTATCTAACCCCGTGCTGTACATGTCCTGGGAGTGTTTGATAGCGACAGTGAAGAGGGAGCTTTACTCTGTATCTAACCCCGTGCTGTACCTGTCCTGGGAGTGTTTGATGGGGACAGTGTAGAGGGAGCTTTACTCTGTATCTAACCCTGTGCTGTACCTGTCCTGGGAGTGATTGATGGGGACAGTGTACAGGGAGCTTTACTCTGTATCTAACCCCGTGCTGTGCCTGTCCTGGGAGGGTTTGATGGGGACAGTGTAGAGGGAGCTTTACTCTGTATCTAACCCCGTGCTGTACCTGTCCTGGGAGTGTTTCATGGGGACAGTGTAGAGGGAGCTTTACTCTGTATCTAACCCCGTGCTGTACCTGTCCTGGGAGTGTTTGACGGGGACAGTATAGAGGGAGCTTTACTCTGTATCTAACCCCGTGCTGTACCTGCCCTGGGAGGGTTTGATGGGGAGAGTGTAGAGGGAGCTTTACTTTGTATCTAACCCCGTGCTGTACCTGTCCTGGGAGTGTTTGATGGGGACAGTGTAGAGGGAGCTTTACTCTGTATCTAACCCCGTGCTGTACCTGTCCTGGGAGTGTTTGATGGGGACAGTGTAGAGGGAGCTTTACTCTGTATCTAACCCCGTGCTGTACCTGTCCTGGGAGTGTTTGATGGAGACAGTGTAGAGGGAGCTTTACTCTGTATCTAACCCCGTGCTGTACCTGTCCTGGGAGTGTTTGATGGGGACAGTGTAGAGGGAGCTTTACTCTGTATCTAACCCCGTGCTGTACCTGCCCTGGGAGTGTTTGATGGGGACAGTGTAGAGGGAGATTTACTCTGTATCTAACCCCGTGCTGTACCTGTCCTGGGAGTGTTTGATGGGGACAGGGTAGAAGGAGCTTTACTATGTATCTCACACCGTGCTGTACCTGTCCTGGGAGTGTTTGATGGGGAGAGTGTAGAGGGAGATTTACTCTGTATCTAACCCCGTGCTGTACCTGTCCTGGGAGTGTTTGATGGGGACGGTGTAGAGGGAGCTTTACTCTGTATCTAACCCCGTGCTGTACCTGTCCTGGGAGTGTTTGATGGAGACAGTGTAGAGGGAGCTTTACTCTGTATCTAACCCCGTGCTGTACCTGTCCTGGGAGTGTTTGATGGGGACAGTGTAGAGAGAGCTTTACTCTGTATCTAACCCCGTGCTGTACCTGTCCTGGGAGTGTTTGATGGGGACACTGTAGAGGGAGCTTTATTCTGTATCTAACCCCGTGCTGTACCTGTCCTGGGAGTGTTTGATGGGGATAGTGTAGAGGGAGCTTTACTCTGTATCTAACCCCGTGCTGTACCTGTCCTGGGAGTGTTTGATGGGAACAGTGTAGAGGGTGCTTTAATGTGTAACAAACCCGTGCTGTACCTGTCCTGGGAGTGTTTGATGGGGACAGTGTAGAGACAGCTTTACTCTGTATCTAACCCTGTGTTGTACCTGTCCTGGGAGTGTTTGATGGGGACAGTGTAGAGGGAGCTTTACTCTGTATCTAACCCCGTGCTGTACCTGTCCTGGGAGTGTTTGATGGGGATAGTGTAGAGGGAGATTTACTCTGTATCTAACCCCATGTTGTACCTGTCCTGGGAGTGTTTGATGGGGACAGTGTAGAGGGAGCTTTACTCTGTATCTAACCCCGTGCTGTACCTGCCCTGGGAGGGTTTGATGGGGACAGTGTAGAGGGAGCTTTACTCTGTATCTAACCCCGTGCTGTACCTGTCCTGGGAGTGTTTGATGGGGACAGTGTAGAGGGAGCTTTACTCTGTATCTAACCCCGTGCTGTGCCTGTCCTGGGAGTGTTTGATTGGGACGGTGTAGAGGGAGCTTTACTCTGTATCTAACCCCGTGCTGTACCTGTCCTGGGAGGGTTTGATGGGGACAGTGTAGAGGGAGCTTTACTCTGTATCTAACCCCGTGCTGTACCTGTCCTGGGAGTGTTTGATAGCGACAGTGAAGAGGGAGCTTTACTCTGTATCTAACCCCGTGCTGTACCTGTCCTGGGAGTGTTTGATGGGGACAGTGTAGAGGGAGCTTTACTCTGTATCTAACCCCGTGCTGTAGCTGTCCTGGGAGTGTTTGATGGGGACGGTGTAGAGGGAGCTTTACTCTGTATCTAACCCTGTGCTGTACCTGTCCTGGGAGTGATTGATGGGGACAGTGTAGAGGGAGATTTACTCTGTATCTAACCCCGTGCTGTTCCTGTCCTGGGAGTGTTTGATGGGGACAGTGTAGAGGGAGCTTTACTCTGTATCTAACCCCGTGCTGTACCTGTCCTGGGAGTGTTTCATGGGGACAGTGTAGAGGGAGCTTTACTCTGTATCTAACCCCGTGCTGTACCTGTCCTGAGAGTGTTTGATGGGGACAGGGTAGAAGGAGCTTTACTCTGTATCTAACCCCTTGCTGTACCTGTCCTGGGCGTGTTTGATGGGGACAGTGTAGAGAGAGCTTTACTCTCTATATAACTCCGTGCTGTACCTGTCCTGGGAGGGTTTGATGGGGACAGTGTAGAGGGAGCTTTACTCTGTATCTAACCCCGTGCTGTACCTGCCCTGGGAGTGTTTAATGGGGATGGTGTAGAGGGAGCTTTACTCTGTATCTAACCCCGTGCTGTACCTGTCCTGGGAGTGTTTGATGGGGACAGTGTAGAGGGAGCTTTACTCTGTATCTAACCCCGTGCTGTACCTGTCCTGGGAGTGTTTGATGGGCACAGTGTAGAGGGAGATTTACTCTGTATCTAACCCTGTGCTGTACCTGTCCTGGGAGTGTTTGATGGGGACAGTGTAGAGGGAGATTTACTCTGTATCTAACCCTGTGCTGTACCTGTCCTGGGAGTGATTGATGGGGACAGTGTAGAAGGAGCTTTACTCTGTATCTAACCCCGTGCTGTACCTGTCCTGGGAGTGTTTGATGGGGACAGTGTAGAGGGAGATTTACTCTGTATCTAACCCTGTGCTGTACCTGTCCTGGGAGTGTTTAATGGGGATGGTGTAGAGGGAGCTTTACTCTGTATCTAACCCCGTGCTGTACCTGCCCTGGGAGTGTTTGATGGGGACAGTGTAGAGGGAGCTTTACTCTGTATCTAACCCTGTGCTGTACCTGTCCTGGGAGTGATTGATGGGGACAGTGTAGAGGGAGCTTTACTCTGTATCTAACCCCGTGCTGTACCTGTCCTGGGAGTGTTTGATGGGGACAGTGTAGAGGGAGATTTACTCTGTATCTAACCCTGTGCTGTACCTGTCCTGGGAGTGTTTGATGGGGACAGTGTAGAGGGAGATTTACTCTGTATCTCACACCGTGCTGTACCTGTCCTGGGAGTGTTTAATGGGGATGGTGTAGAGGGAGCTTTACTCTGTATCTAACCCCATGCTGTACCTGTCCTGGGAGTGTTTGATGGGGACAGTGTAGAGGGAGATTTACTCTGTATCTAACCCTGTGCTGTACCTGTCCTGGGAGTGTTTGATGGGGACAGTGTAGAGGGAGCTTTACTCTGTATCTAACCCCGTGCTGTACCTGTCCTGGGAGTGTTTGATGGGGACAGGGTAGAAGGAGCTTTACTCTGTATCTAACCCCGTGCTGTACCTGTCCTGGGAGTGTTTGATGGGGACAGTGTAGAGAGAGCTTTACTCTGTATCTAACCCCGTGCTGTACCTGTCCTGGGAGTGTTTGATGGGGACAGTGTAGAGGGAGCTTTACTCTGTATCTAACCCCATGCTGTACGTGTCCTGGGAGTGTTTGATGGGGACGGTGTAGAGGGAGCTTTACTCTGTATCTAACCCCGTGCTGTACCTGTCCTGGGAGTGTTTGATGGGAACAGTGTAGAGGGAGATTTACTCTGTATCTAACCCCGTGCTGTACCTGTCCTGGGAGTGTTTGATGGGGACAGTGTAGAGGGAGATTTACTCTGTATCTAACCCCGTGCTGTACCTGTCCTGGGAGTGTTTGATGGGGACAGTGTAGAGGGAGATTTACTCTGTATCTAACCCCGTGCTGTACCTGTCCTGGGAGGGTTTGATGGGGACAGTGTAGAGGGAGCTTTACTCTGTATCTAACCCCGTGCTGTACCTGTCCTGGGAGTGTTTGATGGGGACAGTGTAGAGGGAGCTTTACTCTGTATCTAACCCCGTGCTGTACCTGTCCTGGGAGTGTTTGATGGGGACAGTGTAGAGGGAGCTTTACTCTGTATCTAATCCTGTGCTGTACCTGTCCTGGGAGTGTTTGATGGGCACAGTGTAGAAGGTGCTTTACTCTGTATCTAACCCCGTGCTGTACCTGCCCTGGGAGTGTTTGACGGGGACAGTATAGAGGGAGCTTTACTCTGTATCTAACCCCGTGCTGTACCTGCCCTGGGAGGGTTTGATGGGGAGAGTGTAGAGGGAGCTTTACTCTGTATCTAACCCCGTGCTGTACCTGTCCTGGGAGTGTTTGATGGGGACGGTGTAGAGGGAGATTTACTCTGTATCTAACCCTGTGCTGTACCTGTCCTGGGAGTGTTTGATGGGAACAGTGTAGAGGGAGCTTTACTCTGTATCTAACCCCGTGCTGTACCTGTCCTGGGAGTGTTTGATGGGGACAGTGTAGAGGGAGATTTACTCTGTATCTAACCCCGTGCTGTACCTGCCCTGGGAGTGTTTGATGGGCACAGTGTAGAGGGAGCTTTACTCTGTATCTAACCCCGTGCTGTACCTGTCCTGGGAGGGTTTGATGGGGACAGTGTAGAGGGAGCTTTACTCTGTATCTAACCCCGTGCTGTACCTGTCCTGGGAGTGTTTGATGGGCACAGTGTAGAGGGAGCTTTACTCTGTATCTAACCCCGTGCTGTACCTGTCCTGGGAGGGTTTGATGGGGACAGTGTAGAGGGAGCTTTACTCTGTATCTAACCCCGTGCTGTACCTGTCCTGGGAGTGTTTGATGGGCACAGTGTAGAAGGTGCTTTACTCTGTATCTAACCCCGTGCTGTACCTGTCCTGGGAGTGTTTGATGGGGACAGTGTAGAGGAAGCTTTACTCTGTATCTAACGCTGTGCTGTACCTGTCCTGGGAGTGTTTGATGAGGACAGTGTAGAGGGAGGTTTACTCTGTATCTCACACCGTGCTGTACCTGTCCTGGGAGTGTTTGATGGGGACGGTGTAGAGGGAGATTTACTCTGTATCTAACCCCGTGCTGTACCTGTCCTGGGAGTGTTTGATTGGGACGGTGTAGAGGGAGCTTTACTCTGTATCTAACCCCGTGCTGTACCTGTCCTGGGAGTGTTTGATAGCGACAGTGAAGAGGGAGCTTTACTCTGTATCTAACCCCGTGCTGTACCTGTCCTGGGAGTGTTTGATGGGGAAGTGTAGAGGGAGCTTTACTCTGTATCTAACCCCGTGCTGTACCTGTCCTGGGAGTGTTTGATGGGGACAGTGTAGAGGGAGCTTTACTCTGTATCTAACCCCGTGCTGTACCTGTCCTGGGAGTGTTTGATGGGGACAGTGTAGAGGGAGCTTTACTCTGTATCTAACCCCGTGCTGTACCTGTCCTGGGAGTGTTTGATTGGGACGGTGTAGAGGGAGCTTTACTCTGTATCTAACCCCGTGCTGTACCTGTCCTGGGAGTGTTTGATGGGGACAGTGTAGAGGGAGATTTACTCTGTATCTAACCCCGTGCTGTACCTGTCCTGGGAGTGTTTGATGGGGACAGTGTAGAGGGAGATTTACTCTGTATCTAACCCCTTGCTGTACCTGTCCTGGGAGTGTTTGATGGGGACAGTGTAGAGGGAGCTTTACTCTGTATCTAACCCCGTGCTGTACCTGTCCTGGGAGTGTTTGATGGGGACAGTGTAGAGGGAGCTTTACTCTGTATCTAACCCCGTGCTGTACCTGTCCTGGGAGTGTTTGATGGGGACAGTGTAGAGGGAGCTTTACTCTGTATCTAACCCTGTGCTGTACCTGTCCTGGGAGTGTTTGATGGGGACAGTGTACAGGGAGCTTTACTCTGTATCTAACCCCGTGCTGTGCCTGTCCTGGGAGTGTTTGATGGGGACAGTGTAGAGGGAGATTTACTCTGTATCTCACACCGTGCTGTACCTGTCCTGGGAGTGTTTGATGGGGACAGTGTAGAGGGAGCTTTACTCTGTATCTAATCCTGTGCTGTACCTGTCCTGGGAGGGTTTGATGGGGACAGTGTAGAAGGTGCTTTACTCTGTATCTAACCCCGTGCTGTACCTGTCCTGGGAGTGTTTGATGGGGACAGTGTAGAAGGAGCTTTACTCTGTATCTAACCCCGTGCTGTACCTGACCTGGGAGTGTTTGATAGGGACAGTGTAGAAGGTGCTTTACTCTGTATCTAACCCCGTGCTGTACCTGTCCTGGGAGTGTTTGATAGCGACAGTGAAGAGGGAGCTTTACTCTGTATCTAACCCTGTGCTGTACCTGTCCTGGGAGTGTTTGATGGGGACAGTGTAGAGGGAGCTTTACTCTGTATCTAACCCCGTGCTGTACCTGTCCTGGGAGTGTTTGATGGGGACAGTGTAGAGGGAGCTATACTCTGTATCTAACCCCGTGCTGTGCCTGTCCTGGGAGGGTTTGATGGGGACAGTGTAGAGGGAGATTTACTCTGTATCTCACACCGTGCTGTACCTGTCCTGGGAGTGTTTGATGGGGACGGTGTAGAGGGAGCTTTACTCTGTATCTAACCCCGTGCTGTACCTGTCCTGGGAGTGTTTGATCGGGACAGTGTAGAGGGACCTTTACTATGTATCTAACCCTGTGCTGTACCTGTCCTGGGAGTGTTTGATGGGAACAGTGTAGAGGGAGCTTTACTCTGTATCTAACCCTGTGCTGTACCTGCCCTGGGAGGGTTTGATGGGGAGAGTGTAGAGGGAGCTTTACTTTGTATCTAACCCCGTGCTGTACCTGTCCTGGGAGTGTTTCATGGGGACAGTGTAGAGGGAGCTTTACTCTGTATCTAACCCCGTGCTGTACCTGTCCTGGGAGTGTTTGATGGGGACGGTGTAGAGGGAGCTTTACTCTGTATCTAACCCCGTGCTGTACCTGTCCTGGGAGTGTTTGATGGGGACAGTGTAGAGGGAGCTTTACTCTGTATCTAACCCCGTGCTGTACCTGTCCTGGGAGTGTTTGATAGCGACAGTGAAGAGGGAGCTTTACTCTGTATCTAACCCCGTGCTGTACCTGACCTGGGAGTGTTTGATAGGGGACAGTGTAGAAGGTGCTTTACTCTGTATCTAACCCCGTGCTGTACCTGTCCTGGGAGTGTTTGATAGCGACAGTGAAGAGGGAGCTTTACTCTGTATCTAACCCCTGTGCTGTACCTGTCCTGGGAGTGTTTGATGGGGACAGTGTACAGGGAGCTTTACTCTGTATCTAACCCCGTGCTGTGCCTGTCCTGGGAGGGTTTGATGGGGACAGTGTAGAGGGAGATTTACTCTGTATCTCACACCGTGCTGTACCTGTCCTGGGAGTGTTTGATGGGGACGGTGTAGAGGGAGATTTACTCTGTATCTAACCCCGTGCTGTACCTGTCCTGGGAGTGTTTGATCGGGACAGTGTAGAGGGACCTTTACTATGTATCTAACCCTGTGCTGTACCTGTCCTGGGAGTGTTTGATGGGAACAGTGTAGAGGGAGCTTTACTCTGTATCTAACCCCGTGCTGTACCTGTCCTGGGAGTGTTTGATGGGAACAGTGTAGAGGGAGCTTTACTCTGTATCTAACCCCGTGCTGTACCTGCCCTGGGAGGGTTTGATGGGGAGAGTGTAGAGGGAGCTTTACTTTGTATCTAACCCCGTGCTGTACCTGTCCTGGGAGTGTTTCATGGGGACAGTGTAGAGGGAGCTTTACTCTGTATCTAACCCCGTGCTGTACCTGTCCTGGGAGTGTTTGATGGGGACGGTGTAGAGGGAGCTTTACTCTGTATCTAACCCCGTGCTGTACCTGTCCTGGGAGTGTTTGATGGGGACGGTGTAGAGGGAGCTTTACTCTGTATCTAACCCCATGCTGTACCTGTCCTGGGAGTGTTTGATGGGGACAGTGTAGAGGGAGATTTACTCTGTATCTAACCCCTTGCTGTACCTGTCCTGGGAGTGTTTGATGGGGACAGTGTAGAGGGAGCTTTACTCTGTATCTAACCCCGTGCTGTACCTGTCCTGGGAGTGTTTGATGGGGACAGTGTAGAGGGAGATTTACTCTGTATCTAACCCCGTGCTGTACCTGTCCTGGGAGTGTTTGATAGCGACAGTGAAGAGGGAGCTTTACTCTGTATCTAACCCCGTGCTGTACCTGCCCTGGGAGTGTTTGATGGGGACAGTGTAGAGGGAGCTTTACTCTGTATCTAACCCCGTGCTGTACCTGTCCTGGGAGTGTTTGATGGGGACAGTGTAGAGGGAGCTATACTCTGTATCTAACCCCGTGCTGTACCTGTCCTGGGAGTGTTTGATGGGGACAGTGTAGAGGGAGCTTTACTCTGTATCTCACACCGTGCTGTACCTGTCCTGGGAGTGTTTGATGGGGACAGTGTAGAGGGAGCTTTACTCTGTATCTAATCCTGTGCTGTACCTGTCCTGGGAGTGTTTGATGGGCACAGTGTAGAAGGTGCTTTACTCTGTATCTAACCCCGTGCTGTACCTGCCCTGGGAGTGTTTGATGGGGACAGGGTAGAAGGAGCTTTACTCTGTATCTAACCCCGTGCTGTACCTGTCCTGGGAGTGTTTGATGGGGACAGTGTAGAGGGAGATTTACTCTGTATCTAACCCATTTGCTGTACCTGCCCTGGGAGTGTTTGATAGCGAGAGTGTAGAGGGAGCTTTACTCTGTATCTAACCCCGTGCTGTACCTGTCCTGGGAGTGTTTGATAGCGAGAGTGTAGAGGGAGCTTTACTCTGTATCTAACCCCGTGCTGTACCTGTCCTGGGAGTGTTTGATGGGGACAGTGTAGAGGGAGCTTTACTCTGTATCTAACCCCGTGCTGTACCTGTCCTGGGAGTGTTTGATGGGGACGGTGTAGAGGGAGATTTACTCTGTATCTAACCCCGTGCTGTACCTGTCCTGGGAGTGTTTGATAGGGACAGTGTAGAAGGAGCTTTACTCTGTATCTAACCCCGTGCTGTCCCTGTCCTGGGAGTGTTTGATAGGGACAGTGTAGAAGGTGCTTTACTCTGTATCTAACCCCGTGCTGTACCTGTCCTGGGAGTGTTTGATAGCGACAGTGAAGAGGGAGCTTTACTCTGTATCTAACCCCGTGCTGTACCTGTCCTGGGAGTGTTTGATGGGGACAGTGTAGAGGGAGCTTTACTCTGTATCTAACCCCGTGCTGTACCTGTCCTGGGAGTGTTTGATGGGGACAGTGTAGAGGGAGATTTACTCTGTATCTAACACCGTGCTGTACCTGTCCTGGGAGTGTTTGATCGGGACAGTGTAGAGGGAGCTTTACTCTGTATCTAACCCTGTGCTGTACCTGTCCTGGGAGGGTTTGATGGGGACAGTGTAGAGGGAGCTTTACTCTGTATCTAACCCCGTGCTGTACCTGTCCTGGGAGGGTTTGATGGGGACAGTGTAGAGGGAGCTTTACTCTGTATCTCACCCCGTGCTGTACCTGTCCTGGGAGTGTTTGATGGGGACGGTGTAGAGGGAGCTTTACTCTGTATCTAACCCCGTGCTGTACCTGTCCTGGGAGTGTTTGATGGGGATAGTGTAGAGGGAGCTTTACTCTGTATCTAACCCCGTGCTGTACCTGTCCTAGGAGTGTTTGATGGGGACAGTGTAGACGGAGCTTTACTCTGTATCTAACCCCGTGCTGTACCTGTCCTGGGAGTGTTTGATGGGGACAGTGTAGAGGGAGCTTTACTCTGTATCTAACCCCGTGCTGTACCTGTCCTGGGAGTGTTTGATGGGGACAGTGTAGAGGGAGCTTTACTCTGTATCTAACCCCAGTGTTGTACCTGTCCTGGGAGTGTTTGATGGGGACAGTGTAGAGGGAGCTTTACTCTGTATCTAACCCCGTGCTGTACCTGTCCTGGGAGTGTTTGATGGGGACAGTGTAGAGGGAGCTTTACTCTGTATCTAACCCCGTGCTGTACCTGTCCTGGGAGTGTTTGATGGGGACAGTGTAGAGGGAGCTTTACTCTGTATCTAACCCCGTGCTGTACCTGTCCTGGGAGTGTTTGATGGGGACAGTGTAGAGGGAGCTTTACTCTGTATCTAACCCCGTGCTGTACCTGTCCTGGGAGTGTTTGATGGGGACAGTGTAGAGGGAGCTTTACTCTGTATCTAACCCCGTGCTGTACCTGTCCTGGGAGTGTTTGATGGGGAGAGTGTAGAGGGAGCTTTACTCTGTATCTAACCCCGTGCTGTACCTGTCCTGGAGTGTTTGATGGGGACAGGTGTAGAGGGAGCTTTACTCTGTATCTAACCCCGTGCTGTACCTGTCCTGGGAGTGTTTGATGGGGACAGTGTAGAGGGAGCTTTACTCTGTATCTAACCCCGTGCTGTGCCTGTCCTGGAGTGTTTGATGGGGACAGTGTAGAGGGAGCTTTACTCTGTATCTAACCCCGTGCTGTACCTGTCCTGGGAGTGTTTGATGGGGACAGTGTAGAGGGAGCTTTACTCTGTATCTAACCCCGTGCTGTACCTGTCCTGGGAGTGTTTGATGGGGACAGTGTAGAGGGAGCTTTACTCTGTATCTAACCCCGTGCTGTACCTGTCCTGGGAGTGTTTGATGGGGACAGTGTAGAGGGAGCTTTACTCTGTATCTAACCCCGTGCTGTACCTGTCCTGGGAGTGTTTGATGGGGACAGTGTAGAGGGAGCTTTACTCTGTATCTAACCCCGTGCTGTACCTGTCCTGGGAGTGTTTGATGGGGACAGTGTAGAGGGAGCTTTACTCTGTATCTAACCCCGTGCTGTACCTGTCCTGGGAGTGTTTGATGGGGACAGTGTAGAGGGAGCTTTACTCTGTATCTAACCCCGTGCTGTACCTGTCCTGGGAGTGTTTGATGGGGACAGTGTAGAGGGAGCTTTACTCTGTATCTAACCCCGTGCTGTACCTGTCCTGGGAGTGTTTGATGGGGACAGTGTAGAGGGAGCTTTACTCTGTATCTAACCCCGTGCTGTACCTGTCCTGGGAGTGTTTGATGGGGAGAGTGTAGAGGGAGCCACACTCTGTATCTAACCCCGTGCTGTACCTGTCCTGGGAGTGTTTGATGGGGACAGTGTAGAGGGAGCTTTACTCTGTATCTAACCCCGTGCTGTACCTGTCCTGGGAGTGTTTGATGGGGACAGTGTAGAGGGAGCCTTACTCTGTATCTAACCCCGTGCTGTACCTGTCCTGGGAGTGTTTGATGGGGACAGGGTAGAAGGAGCTTTACTATGTATCTAACCCCGGCGTTGTGCCTGTCCTGGGAGTGTTTGATGGGGACAGTGTAGAGGGAGCTTTACTCTGTATCTAACCCCGTGCTGTACCTGTCCTGGGAGTGTTTGATGGGGACAGTGTAGAGGGACCTTTACTCTGTATCTAACCCCGTGCTGTACCTGTCCTGGGAGTGTTTGATGGGGACAGGGTAGAAGGAGCTTTACTATGTATCTAACCCCGTGCTGTACCTGTCCTGGGAGTGTTTGATGGGGACAGGGTAGAAGGAGCTTTACTCTGTATCTAACCCCGTGCTGTACCTGTCCTGGGAGTGTTTGATGGGGACAGTGTAGAGGGAGCTTTACTCTGTATCTAACCCCGTGCTGTACCTGTCCTGGGAGTGTTTGATGGGGACAGTGTAGAGGGAGCTTTACTCTGTATCTAACCCCGTGCTGTACCTGTCCTGGGAGTGTTTGATGGGGACGGTGTAGAGGGAGCTTTACTCTGTATCTAACCCCGTGCTGTACCTGTCCTGGGAGTGTTTGATGGGGACAGGGTAGAGGAGCTTTACTCTGTATCTAACCCCGTGCTGTACCTGTCCTGGGAGTGTTTGATGGGGACAGGGTAGAAGGAGCTTTACTCTGTATCTAACCCCGTGCTGTGCCTGTCCTGGGAGTGTTTGATGGGGACAGTGTAGAAGCAGCTTTACTCTGTATCTAACCCCGGCGTTGTGCCTGTCCTGGGAGTGTTTGATGGGGACAGGGTAGAAGGAGCTTTACTCTGTATCTAACCCCGTGCTGTACCTGTCCTGGGAGTGTTTGATGGGGACAGGGTAGAAGGAGCTTTACTATGTATCTAACCCCGTGCTGTACCTGTCCTGGGAGTGTTTGATGGGGACAGTGTAGAGGGAGCTTTACTATGTATCTAACCCCGTGCTGTACCTGTCCTGGGAGTGTTTGATGGGGACAGTGTAGAGGGAGCTTTACTCTGTATCTAACCCCGTGCTGTACCTGTCCTGGGAGTGTTTGATGGGGACAGTGTAGAGGGAGCTTTACTCTGTATCTAACCCCGTGCTGTACCTGTCCTGGGAGTGTTTGATGGGGACAGTGTAGAGGGAGATTTACTCTGTATCTAACCCCGTGCTGTACCTGTCCTGGGAGTGTTTGATGGGGACAGGGTAGAAGGAGCTTTACTCTGTATCTAACCCTGTGCTGTACCTGTCCTGGGAGTGTTTGATGGGGACAGTGTAGAGGGAGCTTTACTCTGTATCTAACCCCGTGCTGTACCTGTCCTGGGAGTGTTTGATGGGGACAGTGTAGAGGGAGATTTACTCTGTATCTAACCCCGTGCTGTACCTGTCCTGGGAGTGTTTGATGGGGACAGGGTAGAGGGAGCTTTACTCTGTATCTAACCCCGTGCTGTACCTGCCCTGGGAGTGTTTGATGGGGACAGGGTAGAAGGAGCTTTACTATGTAACTAACCCCGGCGTTGTGCCTGTCCTGGGAGTGTTTGATGGGGACAGTGTAGAGGGAGCTTTACTCTGTATCTAACCCCGTGCTGTACCTGTCCTGGGAGTGTTTGATGGGGACAGTGTGTAGCAAGTTGCGTTCAACTCCATGCTGTGAGCTGCCATTTACCCTTCGAATACTTGCCAATAATCTTTCTCAAAATTCTATCACTTTCCCAATGTTCCAAGGAGCAGCATACACAGCTCTGTGTTGGATTGAACACCAAAGATTCCCAACCTTCTGAGTGAAGACATTTGCCCTCATCTCAGTCTGTCATTATGAAAAAAAAAAGGAGTCACCTTGTGTTCACCGAGGATATCTCTCCACGTGTCCAAGCCGTTCGTTGAAGAGGAAACACACTCCATTCTGGTACATATTGGTCCCACATTGATGGGACAATGTTGGAACACAAGCCTGTCAGATCAGCAAGAGAGAATTGCCAGAGAACAAGTTAAAGACAGACTCACAAACTAGTTTGATTGCAATAATTAGTCTGAATCTAAAAGTTGCTTGGATGAGACTAACACAGACGAAGCAATCAGATAAACCCCTGTCAGCAACGGCCTGAAATATGGGAGCACTGCACTTTCAGTATTGAGGGAGTGCTGCACTGTCAGAGGGTCAGTACTGAGGGAGTGCTGCACTGTCGGAGGGTCAGTACTGAGGGAGTGCTGCACTGTCAGAGGGTCAGTACCGAGGGAGTGCTGCACGGTCAGAGGGTCAGTACTGAGGGAGCGCTGCACTGTCAGAGGGTCAGTACAGAGGGAGTGCTGCACTGTCGGAGGGTCAGTACTGAGGGAGTGCTGCACTGTCAGAGGGTCAGTACTGAGGGAGTGCTGCACTGTCAGAGGGTCAGTACTGAGGGAGTGCTGCACTGTCAGAGGGTCAGTACTGAGGGAGTGCTGCACTGTCAGAGGGTCAGTACTGAGGGAGTGCTGCACTGTCAGAGGGTCAGTACTGAGGGAGTGCTGCACTGTCAGAGGGTCAGTACTGAGGGAGTGCTGCACTGTCAGAGGGTCAGTACTGAGGGAGTGCTGCACTGTCAGAGGGTCAGTACTGAGGGAGTGCTGCACTATCACAGGTCAGTGCTGCGGGAGCGCTGCACTGTCAGAGGTTCAGTACTGAGGGAGTGCTGCACTGTCAGAGGGTCAGTACTGAGGGAGTGCTGCACTGTCAGAGGGTCAGTACTGAGGGAGTGCTGCACTGTCAGAGGGTCAGTACTGAGGGAGTGCTGCACTGTCAGAGGGTCAGTACTGAGGGAGTGCTGCACTGTCAGAGGGTCAGTACTGAGGGAGTGCTGCACTGTCAGAGGGTCAGTACTGAGGGAGTGCTGCACTGTCAGAGGGTCAGTACTGAGGGAGTGCTGCACTGTCGGAGGGTCAGTACTGAGGGAGTGCTGCACTGTCAGAGGTCAGTACTGAGGGAGTGCTGCACTGTCAGAGGGTCAGTACTGAGGGAGTGTTGCACTGTCAGAGGGTCAGTACTGAGGGAGTCCTGCACTGTCAGAGGTCAGTACTGAGGGAGTGCTGCACTGTCAGAGGGTCAGTACTGAGGGAGTGCTGCACTGTCAGAGGGTCAGTACTGAGGGAGTGCTGCACTGTCAGAGGGTCAGTACTGAGGGAGTGCTGCACTGTCAGAGGGTCAGTACTGAGGGAGTGCTGCACTGTCAGAGGGTCAGTACTGAGGGAGCTGCAGCACTGTCAGAGGGTCAGTACTGAGGGAGTGCTGCACTGTCAGAGGGTCAGTACTGAGGGAGTGCTGCACTGTCAGAGGGTCAGTACTGAGGGAGTGCTGCACTGTCATAAGATAAGTACTGAGAGAATGCTGCACTGTCAGATGGTCAGTACTGAGGGAGTGCTGCACTGTCAGAGGGTCAGTACTGAGGGAGCGCTGCACTGTCAGAGGGTCAGTACTGAGGGAGTGCTGCACTGTCAGAGGGTCAGTACTGAGGGAGTGCTGCACTGTCAGATGGTCAGTACTGAGGGAGTGCTGCACTGTCAGATGGTCAGTACTGAGGGAGTGCTGCACTGTCAGAGGTTCAGTACTGAGGGAGTGCTGCACTGTCAGAGGGTCAGTACTGAGGGAGTGCTGCACTGTCAGAGGGTCAGTACTGAGGGAGTGCTGCACTGTCAGAGGGTCAGTACTGAGGGAGTGCTGCACTGTCAGAGGGTCAGTACTGAGGGAGTGCTGCACTGTCGAGAGGTCAGTACTGAGGGAGTGCTGCACTGTCTGAGAGTCAGTACTGAGGGAGTGCTGCACTGTCAGAGGGTCAGTACTGAGGGAGTGCTGCACTGTCAGAGGGTCAGTACTGAGGGAGTGCTGCACTGTCGGAGGTCAGTACTGAGGGAGCGCTGCACTGTCAGAGGGTCAGTACTGAGGGAGTGCTGCACTGTCAGAGGGTCAGTACTGAGGGAGTGCTGCACTGTCGGAGGGTCAGTACTGAGGGAGTGCTGCACTGTCAGAGGTCAGTACTGAGGGAGTGCTGCACTGTCAGAGAGTCAGTACTGAGGGAGTGCTGCACTGTCAGAGGATCAGTACTGAGGGAGTGCTGCACTGTCAGAGGGTCAGTACTGAGGGAGTGCTGCACTGTCAGAGGGTCAGTAATGAGGGAGTGCTGCACTGTCAGAGGGTAAGTACTGAGGGAGTGCTGCACTGTCGGAGGGTCAGTACTGAGGGAGTGCTGCACTGTCAGAGGGTCAGTACTGAGGGAGTGCTGCACTGTCGGAGGGTCAGTACTGAGGGAGCGCTGCACTGTCAGAGGGTCAGTACTGAAGGGAGTGCTGCACTGTCAGAGGGTCAGTACTGAGGGAGTGCTGCACTGTCAGAGGGTCAGTACTGAGGGAGTGCTGCACTGTCGGAGGGTCAGTACTGAGGGAGTGCTGCACTGTCAGAGGGTCAGTACTGAGGGAGTGCTGCACTGTCAGAGGGTCAGTACTGAGGGAGTGCTGCACTGTCGGAGGGTCAGTACTGAGGGAGTGCTGCACTGTCAGAGGGTCAGTACTGAGGGAGTGCTGCACTGCCTGAGGGTCAGTACTGAGGGAGTGCTGCACTGTCAGAGGGTCAGTACTGAGGGAGTGCTGCACTGTCAGAGGGTCAGTACTGAGGGAGTGCTGCACTGTCAGAGGGTCAGTACTGAGGGAGTGCTGCACTGTCGGAGAGTCAGTACTGAGGGAGTGCTGCACTGTCAGAGGGTCAGTACTGAGGGAGTGCTGCACTGTCAGAGGGTCAGTACTGAGGGAGTGCTGCACTGTCAGAGGATCAGTACTGAGGGAGTGCTGCACTGTCAGAGGGTCAGTACTGAGGGAGTGCTGCACTGTCAGAGGGTCAGTACTGAGGGAGTGCTGCACTGTCAGAGGGTCAGTACTGAGGGAGTGCTGCACTGTCAGAGGGTCAGTACTGAGGGAGTGCTGCACTGTCAGAGGGTCAGTACTGAGGGAGTGCTGCACTGTCAGAGGGTCAGTACTGAGGGAGTGCTGCACTGTCAGAGGTCAGTACTGAGGGAGTGCTGCACTGTCAGAGGGTCAGTACTGAGGGAGTGCTGCACTGTCAGAGGGTCAGTACTGAGGGAGTGCTGCACTGTCAGAGGGTCAGTACTGAGGGAGTGCTGCACTGTCAGAGGGTCAGTACTGAGGGAGTGCTGCACTGTCAGAGGGTCAGTACTGAGGGAGTGCTGCACTGTCGGAGGGTCAGTACTGAGGTAGTGCTGCACTGTCGGAGGGTCAGTACTGAAGGAGTGCTGCACTGTCAGAGGGTCAGTACTGAGGGAGCGCTGCACTGTCAGAGAGTCAGTACTGAGGAAGTGCTGCACTGTCGGAGGGTCAGTGTTGAAGGAGTGCTGCACAGTCAGAGGGTCAGTACTGAGGTAGTGCTGCACTGTCAGAGGGTCAGTACTGGGGAGTGCTGCACTGTCGGAGGGTCAAAACCGAGGTAGTGCTGCAAAGTTGGAGGGTCAGTACTGAGGGAGTGCTGCACTGTCAGAGGGTCAGTACTGAGGGAGTGCTCCACTGTCAGAGGGTCAGTACTGAGTGAGTGCTGCACTGTCGGAGGTTCAGTACGGAGGGAGTGCTGCACTGTCGGAGGGTCAGTACGAGGGAGTGCTGCACTGTCAGAGGGTCAGTACTGAGGGAGTGCTGCACTGTCGGAGGGTCAGTAATGAGGGAGCGCTGCACTGTCAGAGGGTCAGTACTGAGGGAGTGCTGCACTGTCGGAGGGTCAGTACTGAGGGAGTGCTGCACTGTCAGAGGGTCAGTACTGAGGGAGTGCTGCACTGTCGGAGGGTCAGTACTGAGGGAGTGCTGCACTGGCGGAGGGTCAGTACTGAGGGAGTGCTGCACTGGCGGAGGGTCAGTACTGAGGGAGTGCTGCACAGTCAGAGGGTCAGTACTGAGGGAGTTCTGCACTGTGAGGGGTTCAGTAATGAGGGAATGCTGCACTGTCGGAGGGCCAGTACTGAGGGAGTGCTGCACTGTCAGAGGGTCAGTACTGAGGGAGTGCTGCACTGTCAAACGGTGAGAACTGAGGGAGTGCTGCACTGTCAGAGGGTCAGTACTGAGGGAGTGCTGCACTGTCTGAGGGTCAGTACTGAGGGAGCGCTGCACTGTCAGAGGGTCAGTACTGAGGGAGTGCTGCACTGTCATAAGATAAGTACTGAGGGAATGCTGCACTGTCAGATGGTCAGTACTGAGGGAGTGCTGCACTGTCAGAGGTTCAGTACTGAGCGAGCGCTGCACTGTCAGAGGATCAGTACTGAGGGAGTGCTGCACTATCAGAGGGTCAGTACTGAGGGAGTGCTGCACTGTCATAAGATAAGTACTGAGGGAATGCTGCACTGTCAGATGGTCAGTACTGAGGGAGTGCTGCACTGTCAGAGGTTCAGTACTGAGGGAGCGCTGCACTGTGAGAGGATCAGAACTGAGGGAGTGCTGCACTATCAGAGGGTCAGTACTGAGGGAGTGCTGCACTGTCGGAGGGTCAGTACTGAGGGGGTGCTACACTGTCAGAGGGTCAGTACTGAGGGAGTGCAGCACTGTCAGAGGGTCGGTACTGAGGGAGTACGGCTCCGTCGGAGGGTCATTACTGAGGGAGCGCAGCACTGTCGAAGGTTCAGTAATGAGGGAGTGCTACACTGTCAGAGCGTCAGTATTGAGGGAAAGTTGCATTGTCAGAGGGTCAGAACTGAGGTAGTGCTGCACTGTCGGAGGGTCAGGACTGAGGGAGCACTGCACTGCCTTAGGGTCAGTACTGAGGGAGTGCTGCACAGTCAGAGGGTCAGTACTGAGAGTGTGCAGCACTGTCGGAGGGTCAGTACTGAGGGAGTGCTGCACTGTCAGAGGGTCAGTACTCAGGGAGGGCTGCACTTTTGGAGAGTAAGTACTGAGAGAGTGCTGCACTGTAGGAGGTTCAGTACTGAGGGAGTGCTGCACTGTCGGAGGGTCAGTACGAAGGAGTGCTGCACTGTCAGAGGGTCAGTACTGAGGGAGTGCTGCACTGTCGGAGGGTCAGTAATGAGGGAGCGCTGCACTGTCAGAGGGCCAGTACTGAGGGAGTGCTGCACTGTCGGAGGGTCAGTACTGAGGGAGTGCTGCACTGTCAGAGGGTCAGTACTGAGGGAGTGCTGCACTGTCAGAGGGTCAGTACTGAGGTAGTGCTGCACTGTCGGAGGGTCAGTACTGAGGGAGTGCTGCACTGTCGGAAGGTCAGTACTGTGGGTGTGCTACACTGTCAGAGAGTCAGTACTAAGTGAGATATGCACTGTCAGAGGGTCAGTACTGAGGGAGTACTGCACAGTCACAGGGTCAGATCTCAGGGAGTGCTGCACTGTCAGAGAGTCAGTACTGAGGGAGTGCTGCACTGTCAGAGGGTAAGGACTGAGGGAGTGCTGCACTGTTGGAGGCTCAGTACTGAGGGAGTGCTGCAATGTCGGCGGGTCAGTTCTGAGGGAGTGCTGCACTGTCGGAGGGTCAGCACTGAGGGAGCGCTGAACTGTCAGAGGGTCAGTACTAAGGGAGTGCTGCACTGTCAGAGGGTCAGTAATGAGGCAGTGCTGCACTGTGAGAGCTTAAGTACTGAGGGATCGCTGCACAGTCGGAGGGTCAGTACTGAGGGAGTGCTGCACTGTCAGAGGGTCAGTACTGAGGGAGTGCTGCACTGTCAGAGGGTCAGTACCGAGGTAGTGCTGCACTGTCGGAGCGTCAGTACTGAGGGAGTGCTGCACTGTCAGAGGGTAGGTAAAGAGGGAGTGCTGCACTGTCAGAGAGTCAGTACTGAGGGAGTGCTGCACTGTTGGAGCGTCAGTACTGAGGGAGTGCTGCACTGTCACAGTGTAGGTAAAGAGGGAGTGCTGCACTGTCAGAGAGTCAGTACTGAGGGAGTGCTGCACTGTCGGAGCGTCAGTACTGAGGGAGTGCTGCACTGTCAGAGGGTAGGTAAAGAGGGAGTGCTGCACTGTCAGAGGGTCAGTTATGAGGGAGTGCTGCACTGTGAGAGCTTAAGTACTGAGGGAGCGCTGCACAGTCGGAGGGTCAGTACGGAGGGTGTGCTGCACTGTCAGAGTGTCTGTACTGAGGGAGTGCTGCACTGTCGGAGGGTCAGTACTGAGGGAGTGCTGCACTGTCAGAGGGTCAGTACTAAGGGAGTGCAGCACTGCCAGAGAGTCAATACTGAGGGAGTGCTGCACAGTCAGAGGGTCAGTACTGAGGGAACGCTGCACTGTCAGAGTGTCAGTACTGAGGGAGTGCTGCACTGTCAGATGGTCAGTACTGAGGGAGTGCTGCACTGTCAGAGGGTCAGTACTGAGGGAGTGCTGCACTGTCAGAGGGTCAGTACTGAGGGAGTGCTGCACTGTCAGAGGGTCAGTACTGAGGGAGTGCTGCACTGTCAGAGCGTCAACTATTGAGGCAGTGCTGCACTGTCAGAGGGTGAGTACTGAGGGAGTGCTGCACTGTCGGAGGGTCAGTACTGAGGGAGCGCTGCATTGTCAGAGGGTCTCTACAGAAGGAGTGCTGCACTGTCGGAGGGTCAGTACTGAGGGAGCGATGCACTGTCAGAGGGTCAGTACTGAAGGAGTGCTGCAATGTCGGAGTGTCAGTACTGAGGGAGCGCTGCATTGTCAGGGGGTCTCTACAGAAGGACTGCTGCACTGTCGGAGGGTCAGTACAGAGCGAGCGCTGCATTGTCAGAATATCAGTGCTGAGGTAGTGCTGCACTGTCAGAGGGTCAGTACTGAGGGAGTGCTGCACTCTCAGAGGGTCAGTACTGAGGGAGTGCTGCACTGTCAGAGGGTTAGTACTGAGGGAGTGCTGCACTGTTAGAGGGTCAGTGCTGAGGGAGTGCTGCACTGTCAGAGGGTCAGTAATGAGGGAATGCGGCACTGTGAGAGAGTCAGTACGGAGGGAGTGCTGCACTGTCAGATTGTCTGTACTGAGGGTGTGCTGCACTGTCAGAGGGTCAGTGCTGAGGGAGTGCTACACTGTCAGAGGGTAAGTAATGAGGGAATGCGGCACTGTGAGACAGTCAGTACGGAGGGAGTGCTGCACTGTCAGATTGTCAGTACTGAGGGAGTGCTGCACTGTCAGAGGGTCAGTACTGAGGGAATGCTGCACTGTCGGAGGGTCAGTACTGAGGGAGTGCTGCACTGGCGGAGGGTCAGTACTGAGGGAGTGCTGCACAGTCAGAGGGTCAGTACTGAGGGAGTGCTGCACTGTGAGGGGTTCAGTAATGAGGGAATGCTGCACTGTCGGAGGGCCAGTACTGAGGGAGTGCTGCACTGTCAGAGGGTCAGTACTGAGGGAGTGCTGCACTGTCAAACGGTGAGAACTGAGGGAGTGCTGCACTGTCAGAGGGTCAGTACTGAGGGAGTGCTGCACTGTCTGAGGGTCAGTACTGAGGGAGCGCTGCACTGTCAGAGGGTCAGTACTGAGGGAGTGCTGCACTGTCATAAGATAAGTACTGAGGGAATGCTGCACTGTCAGATGGTCAGTACTGAGGGAGTGCTGCACTGTCAGAGGTTCAGTACTGAGCGAGCGCTGCACTGTCAGAGGATCAGTACTGAGGGAGTGCTGCACTATCAGAGGGTCAGTACTGAGGGAGTGCTGCACTGTCATAAGATAAGTACTGAGGGAATGCTGCACTGTCAGATGGTCAGTACTGAGGGAGTGCTGCACTGTCAGAGGTTCAGTACTGAGGGAGCGCTGCACTGTGAGAGGATCAGAACTGAGGGAGTGCTGCACTATCAGAGGGTCAGTACTGAGGGAGTGCTGCACTGTCGGAGGGTCAGTAATGAGGGAGCGCTGCACTGTCAGAGGGCCAGTACTGAGGGAGTGCTGCACTGTCGGAGGGTCAGTACTGAGGGAGTGCTGCACTGTCAGAGGGTCAGTACTGAGGGAGTGCTGCACTGTCAGAGGGTCAGTACTGAGGTAGTGCTGCACTGTCGGAGGGTCAGTACTGAGGGAGTGCTGCACTGTCGGAAGGTCAGTACTGTGGGTGTGCTACACTGTCAGAGAGTCAGTACTAAGTGAGATATGCACTGTCAGAGGGTCAGTACTGAGGGAGTACTGCACAGTCACAGGGTCAGATCTCAGGGAGTGCTGCACTGTCAGAGAGTCAGTACTGAGGGAGTGCTGCACTGTCAGAGGGTAAGGACTGAGGGAGTGCTGCACTGTTGGAGGCTCAGTACTGAGGGAGTGCTGCAATGTCGGCGGGTCAGTTCTGAGGGTGTGCTGCACTGTCGGAGGGTCAGCACTGAGGGAGCGCTGAACTGTCAGAGGGTCAGTACTAAGGGAGTGCTGCACTGTCAGAGGGTCAGTAATGAGGCAGTGCTGCACTGTGAGAGCTTAAGTACTGAGGGATCGCTGCACAGTCGGAGGGTCAGTACTGAGGGAGTGCTGCACTGTCAGAGGGTCAGTACTGAGGGAGTGCTGCACTGTCAGAGGGTCAGTACCGAGGTAGTGCTGCACTGTCGGAGCGTCAGTACTGAGGGAGTGCTGCACTGTCAGAGGGTAGGTAAAGAGGGACTGCTGCACTGTCAGAGAGTCAGTACTGAGGGAGTGCTGCACTGTTGGAGCGTCAGTACTGAGGGAGTGCTGCACTGTCACAGTGTAGGTAAAGAGGGAGTGCTGCACTGTCAGAGAGTCAGTACTGAGGGAGTGCTGCACTGTCGGAGCGTCAGTACTGAGGGAGTGCTGCACTGTCAGAGGGTAGGTAAAGAGGGAGTGCTGCACTGTCAGAGGGTCAGTTATGAGGGAGTGCTGCACTGTGAGAGCTTAAGTACTGAGGGAGCGCTGCACAGTCGGAGGGTCAGTACGGAGGGTGTGCTGCACTGTCAGAGTGTCTGTACTGAGGGAGTGCTGCACTGTCGGAGGGTCAGTACTGAGGGAGTGCTGCACTGTCAGAGGGTCAGTACTAAGGGAGTGCAGCACTGCCAGAGAGTCAATACTGAGGGAGTGCTGCACAGTCAGAGGGTCAGTACTGAGGGAACGCTGCACTGTCAGAGTGTCAGTACTGAGGGAGTGCTGCACTGTCAGATGGTCAGTACTGAGGGAGTGCTGCACTGTCAGAGGGTCAGTACTGAGGGAGTGCTGCACTGTCAGAGGGTCAGTACTGAGGGAGTGCTGCACTGTCAGAGGGTCAGTACTGAGGGAGTGCTGCACTGTCAGAGCGTCAACTATTGAGGCAGTGCTGCACTGTCAGAGGGTGAGTACTGAGGGAGTGCTGCACTGTCGGAGGGTCAGTACTGAGGGAGCGCTGCATTGTCAGAGGGTCTCTACAGAAGGAGTGCTGCACTGTCGGAGGGTCAGTACTGAGGGAGCGATGCACTGTCAGAGGGTCAGTACTGAAGGAGTGCTGCAATGTCGGAGTGTCAGTACTGAGGGAGCGCTGCATTGTCAGGGGGTCTCTACAGAAGGAGTGCTGCACTGTCGGAGGGTCAGTACAGAGCGAGCGCTGCATTGTCAGAATATCAGTGCTGAGGTAGTGCTGCAATGTCAGAGGGTCAGTACTGAGGGAGTGCTGCACTCTCAGAGGGTCAGTACTGAGGGAGTGCTGCACTGTCAGAGGGTTAGTACTGAGGGAGTGCTGCACTGTTAGAGGGTCAGTGCTGAGGGAGTGCTGCACTGTCAGAGGGTCAGTAATGAGGGAATGCGGCACTGTGAGAGAGTCAGTACGGAGGGAGTGCTGCACTGTCAGATTGTCTGTACTGAGGGTGTGCTGCACTGTCAGAGGGTCAGTGTTGAGGGAGTGCTACACTGTCAGAGGGTAAGTAATGAGGGAATGCGGCACTGTGAGACAGTCAGTACGGAGGGAGTGCTGCACTGTCAGATTGTCTGTACTGAGGGAGTGCTGCACTGACAGAGGGTCAGTACTGAGGGAGTGCTGCACTGTCGGAGGGTCAGTACTGAGGTAGTGCTGCAAAATCGTGGGGTCAGCAATGAAGGATTGCTGCACTGTCACAGGGTCAGTACTGAGGGAGCGCTGCACTGTCAGAGAGTCAGTACTGAGGAAGTGCTGCACTGTCGGAGGGTCAGTAATGAGGGAGTGCTGCACAGTCAGGGGGTCAGTACTGAGGTAGTGCTGCACTGTCAGAGGGTCAGTACTGGGGAGTGCTGCACTGTCGGAGGGTCAAAACCGAGGTAGTGCTGCAAAGTTGGAGGGTCAGTACTGAGGGAGTGCTGCACTGTCAGAGGGTCAGTACTGAGGGAGTGCTCCACTGTCAGAGGGTCAGTACTGAGTGAGTGCTGCACTGTCGGAGGTTCAGTACGGAGGGAGTGCTGCACTGTCGGAGGGTCAGTGCGAGGGAGTGCTGCACTGTCAGAGGGTCAGTACTGAGGGAGTGCTGCACTGTCGGAGGGTCAGTAATGAGGGAGCGCTGCACTGTCAGAGGGTCAGTACTAAGGGAGTGCTGCACTGTCGGAGGGTCAGTACTGAGGGAGTGCTGCACTGTCAGAGGGTCAGTACTGAGGGAGTGCTGCACTGTCGGAGGGTCAGTACTGAGTGAGTGCTGCACTGGCGAGGGTCAGAACTGAGGGAGTGCTGCACTGGCGGAGGGTCAGTACTGAGGGAGTGCTGCACAGTCAGAGGGTCAGTAATGAGGGAATGCTGCACTGTCGGAGGGCCAGTACTGAGGGAGTGCTGCACTGTCAGAGGGTCAGTACTGAGGGAGTGCTGCACTGTCAAACGGTGAGAACTGAGGGAGTGCTGCACTGTCTGAGGGTCAGTACTGAGGGAGCGCTGCACTGTCAGAGGGTCAGTACTGAGGGAGTGCTGCACTGTCATAAGATAAGTACTGAGGGAATGCTGCACTGTCAGATGGTCAGTACTGAGGGAGTGCTGCACTGTCAGAGGTTCAGTACTGAGCGAGCGCTGCACTGTCAGAGGATCAGTACTGAGGGAGTGCTGCACTATCAGAGGGTCAGTACTGAGGGAGTGCTGCACTGTCATAAGATAAGTACTGAGGGAATGCTGCACTGTCAGATGGTCAGTACTGAGGGAGTGCTGCACTGTCAGAGGTTCAGTACTGAGGGAGCGCTGCACTGTGAGAGGATCAGAACTGAGGGAGTGCTGCACTGTCGGAGGGTCAGTACTGAGGGAGTGCTGCACTGGCGGAGGGTCAGTACTGAGGGAGTGCTGCACAGTCAGAGGGTCAGTACTGAGGGAGTGCTGCACTGTGAGGGGTTCAGTAATGAGGGAATGCTGCACTGTCGGAGGGCCAGTACTGAGGGAGTGCTGCACTGTCAGAGGGTCAGTACTGAGGGAGTGCTGCACTGTCGGAGGGTCAGTACTGAGGGAGTGCTGCACTGTCGGAGAGTCAGTACTGAGGGAGTGCTGCAATGTCGGAGGGTCAGTACTGAGGGTGTGCTCCACTGTCAGAGGGTCTGTACTGAGGGAGTGCTGCACTGTCAGAGGGTCAGTACTGCGGGAGTGCTGCAGAGTCGGAGGGTCAGTACTGAGGGAGTGCTGCACTGTCAGAGGTTCAGTACTGAGGGAGTGCTGCACTGTCAGAGGGTCACTACTGAGGGAGTGCTACACAGACAGAGGGGCAGTACTGGGGGAGTGCTGCACTGTCAGGGGGTTAGCACAGCGCGAGTACTGCACTGTTAGAGGGTCAGTACTGAGGTAGTGCTGCACTGTCAGAGGGTAGGTAAAGAGGGAGTGCTGCACTGTCAGAGAGTCAGTACTGAGGGAGTGCTGCACTGTCGGAGCGTCAGTACTGAGGGAGTGCTGCACTGTCACAGTGTAGGTAAAGAGGGAGTGCTGCACTGTCAGAGAGTCAGTACTGAGGGAGTGCTGCACTGTCGGAGCGTCAGTACTGAGGGAGTGCTGCACTGTCAGAGGGTAGGTAAAGAGGGAGTGCTGCACTGTCAGAGGGTCAGTTATGAGGGAGTGCTGCACTGCGAGAGCTAAAGTACTGAGGGAGCGCTGCAAAGTCGGAGGGTCAGAACGGAGGGTGTGCTGCACTGTCAGAGTGTCTGTACTGAGGGAGTGCTGCACTGTCGGAGGGTCAGTACTGAGGGAGTGCTGCACTGTCAGAGGGCCAGTACTAAGGGAGTGCAGCACTGCCAGTGAGTCAATACTGAGGGAGTGCTGCACTGTCAGAGGGTCAGTACTGAGGGAACGCTGCACTGTCAGAGGGTGAGTACTGAGGGAGTGCTGCACTGTCAGAGCGTCAACTATTGAGGCAGTGCTGCACTGTCAGAGGGTGAGTACTGAGGGAGTGCTGCACTGTCGGAGGGTCAGCACTGAGGGAGCGCTGCACTGTCAGAGGGTCAGTAATGAGGCAGTGCTGCACTGTGAGAGCTTAAGTACTGAGGGATCGCTGCACAGTCGGAGGGTCAGTACTGAGGGAGTGCTGCACTGTCAGAGGGTCAGTACTGAGGGAGTGCTGCACTGTCAGAGGGTCAGTACCGAGGTAGTGCTGCACTGTCGGAGCGTCAGTACTGAGGGAGTGCTGCACTGTCAGAGGGTAGGTAAAGAGGGACTGCTGCACTGTCAGAGAGTCAGTACTGAGGGAGTGCTGCACTGTTGGAGCGTCAGTACTGAGGGAGTGCTGCACTGTCACAGTGTAGGTAAAGAGGGAGTGCTGCACTGTCAGAGAGTCAGTACTGAGGGAGTGCTGCACTGTCGGAGCGTCAGTACTGAGGGAGTGCTGCACTGTCAGAGGGTCAGTATTGAGGGAGTGCTGCACTGTCAGAGGGTCAGTACTGAGGGAGTGCTGCACTGTGAGAGCTTAAGTACTGAGGGAGCGCTGCACAGTCGGAGGGTCAGTACGGAGGGTGTGCTGCACTGTCAGAGTGTCTGTACTGAGCGACTGCTGCACTGTCGGAGGGTCAGTACTGAGGGAGTGCTGCACTGTCAGAGGGTCAGTACTGAGGGAGTGCAGCACTGCCAGAGAGTCAATACTGAGGGAGTGCTGCACAGTCAGAGGGTCAGTACTGAGGGAACGCTGCACTGTCAGAGTGTCAGTACTGAGGGAGTGCTGCACTGTCAGATGGTCAGTACTGAGGGAGTGCTGCACTGTCAGAGGGTCAGTACTGAGGGAGTGCTGCACTGTCAGAGGGTCAGTACTGAGGGAGTGCTGCACTGTCAGAGGGTCAGTACTGAGGGAGTGCTGCACTGTCAGAGCGTCAAGTATTGAGGCAGTGCTGCACTGTCAGAGGGTCAGTACTGAGGGAGTGCTGCACTGTCAGAGGGTCAGTACTGAGGGAGTGCTGCACTGTCGGAGGGTCAGTACTGAGGGAGTGCTGCACTGTCAGTGGGTCAGTACAGAGGGACGGCTGCACTGCCAGAGATTCAGTACTGAGGGAGTGCTGTACTGTCTGAGGGTCAGTACTGAGGGAGCGCTGCACTGTCAGAGGGTCAGTACTGAGGGAGTACTGCACTGTTGGAGGGTCAGTACTGAGAGAGTGCTGCACTCTCAGAGGGTCAGTACTGAAGGAGTGCTGCACTGTCGGGGGTCAGTACTGAGTGAGCACTGCATTGTCAGAGGGTCAGTACTGAGGGAGTGCCGAATCGTCGGAGGGTCAGTACTGAGGATGCGCTGAACTGTCAGAGGGTCAGTACTGAGGGAGTGCTGCACAGTCGGAGTGTCAACTATTCTGGGAGTGCTGCACTGTCAGAGGGTCAGTACTGAGGGAGTGCTGCACTGTCAGAGGGTCAGTACTGAGGGAGTACTGCACTGTCAGAGGGTCGGTACTGAGGGAGTGCTGCACTGTCAGAGGGTCAGTACTGAGGGAGTGCTGCACTGTCAGAAGGTCAGAACTGAGGGAGTGCTGCACTGTCGGAGGGTCAGTACTGAGGGATTGCTGCACTGGCGGAGGGTCAGTACTGAGAGGGTGCTTCACTGTCGGGAGGTCAGTACTGTGGGAGTGCTGCACTGTCAGAGGCTCAGTATGGAGGGAGTGCTGCACTGTCGGAGGGTCAGTACGGAGGGAGTGCTGCACTGTCGGAGGGTCAGTACTGAGGGAGTGCTGCACTATCAGAGGGTCAGTGCTGAGGCAACGCTGCACTGTCAGAAGGTCAGTTCTGGGGGAGTGCTGCACTGTCAGAGGGTCAGTACAGAGGGAGCGCTGCATTGTCAGAGGGTCAGTACTGAGGGAGCGCTGCATTGTCGGAGGGTCAGTACTGAGGCAGCGCTGCACTTTTGGAGTGTCAGTACTGAGAGAGTGGTGCACTGTCAGAGGGTCAGTACTGATGGACTGCTGGACTGCAAGAGGGTCAGTACTGAGGGAATGCTGCATGTCAGAGGGCCAGTACTGAGGGAAGTGCTGCACTGTCAGAGGGTAAGTACTGAGGCAGCGATGCAGTGTCAGAGGGTCAGTACTGAGGGAGTGCTGCACTGTCAGAGGGTCAGTACTGAGGGAGCACTGCACTGTTGGAGGGTCAGTACTGAGGGAGTGCTGCACTATCAGAGGGTCAGTGCTGAGGGAGCACTGCACTGTCAGACGGTCAGTACTGAGGGATAGCTGCACTGTCGGAGGGTCAGTGCTGAGGTAGTGCTGCAAAGTCGTGGGGTCAGCAATGATGGAGTGCTGCACTGTCACAGGGTCAACACTGAGGGAGGGCTGCACTGTCATAGAGTCAGTACTGAGGGAGTGCTGCACTCTCGGAGGGTCAGTACTGAGGGAGTGCTGCACTGTCAGAGGGTCAGTACTGAGGGAGTGCTGCACTGTCAGAGGGTCAGTACTGAGGCAGCGATGCATTGTCAGAGGGTCAGTACTGAGGGAGTGCTGCACTGTCAGAGGGTCAGTACTGAGGGAGTGCTGCACTGTCAGAGGGTCAGTACTGAGGGAGTGCTGCACTGTCAGAGGGTCAGTACTGAGGGAGTGCTGCACTGTCAGAGGGTCAGTACTGAGGGAGTGCTGCACTGTCAGAGGGTCAGTACTGAGGGAGTGCTGCACTGTCGGAGGGTCAGTACTGAGGGAGTGCTGCACTGTCAGAGGGTCAGTACTGAGGGAGTGCTGCACTGTCAGAGGGTCAGTACTGAGGGAGTGCTGCACTGTCAGAGGGTCAGTACTGAGGGAGTGCTGCACTGTCAGAGGGTCAGTACTGAGGGAGTGCTGCACTGTCAGAGGGTCAGTACTGAGGGAGTGCTGCACTGTCAGAGGGTCAGTACTGAGGGAGTGCTGCACTGTCAGAGGGTCAGTACTGAGGGAGTGCTGCACTGTCAGAGGGTCAGTACTGAGGGAGTGCTGCACTGTCAGAGGGTCAGTACTGAGGGAGTGCTGCACTGTCGGAGGGTCAGTACTGAGGGAGTGCTGCACTGTCGGGAGGTCAGTACTGAGGGAGTGCTGCACTGTCAGAGGGTCAGTACTGAGGGAGTGCTGCACTGTCAGAGGGTCAGTACTGAGGGAGTGCTGCACTGTCAGAGGGTCAGTACTGAGGGAGTGCTGCACTGTCAGAGGGTCAGTACTGAGGGAGTGCTGCACTGTCAGAGGGTCAGTACTGAGGGAGTGCTGCACTGTCAGAGGGTCAGTACTGAGGGAGTGCTGCACAGTCAGAGGGTCAGTACTGAGGGAGTGCTGCACTGTCAGAGGGTAGTACAGAGCGAGTGCTGCACTGTCAGAGGGTCAGTACTGAGGGAGTGCTGCACTGTCAGAGGGTCAGTACTGAGGGAGTGCTGCACTGTCAGAGAGTCAGTACTGAGGGAGTGCTGCACTGTCGGAGGGTCAGTACTGAGGGAGTGCTGCACTGTCAGAGTGTCAGTACTGAGGGAGTGCTGCACTGTCAGAGGGTCAGTACTGAGGGAGTGCTGCACTGTCGGAGGGTCAGTACTGAGGGAGTGCTGCACTGTCAGAGGGTAGGTAATGAGGGAGTGCTGCACTGTCAGAGGGTCAGTACTGAGGGAGTGCTGCACTGCGAGAGCTAAGTACTGAGGGAGCGCTGCACTGTCGGAGGGTCAGTACTGAGGGTGTGCTGCACTGTCAGAGTGTCTGTACTGAGGGAGTGCTGCACTGTCAGAGGGTCAGTACTGAGGGAGTGCTGCACTGTCAGAGGGTCAGTACTGAGGGAGTGCTGCACTGTCAGAAGGTCAGTACTGAGGGAGTGCTGCACTGTCAGAGGGTCAGTACTGAGGGAACGCTGCACTGTCAGAGTGTCAGTACTGAGGGAGTGCTGCACTGTCAGATGGTCAGTACTGAGGGAGTGCTGCACTGTCAGAGGGTCAGTACTGAGGGAGTGCTGCACTATCAGAGGGTCGGTGCTCAGGGAGCGCTGCACTGACAGAGGGTAAGTACTGAGGGAGTGCTGCACTGTCGGAGGGTCAGTACTGTGGGATGTGCTGCACTGTCGTGAGGGTCAGTACTGAGGGAGTGCTGCACTGTCAGAGGGTCAGTTCTGAGGGAGTGCTGCACTGTCAGGAGGGTCAGTACTGAGGGAGTGCTGCACTGTCGAAGGGTCAGTACTGAGGGAGTGGCTGCACTGTCAGAGGGTCAGTACTGAGGGAGTGCTGCACTGTCAGAGGGTCAGTACTGAGGGAAGCGCTGCATGTCAGGAGGTCAGTACTGAGGGAGTGCTGCACTGTCAGAGGGTCGTACTGTGGGAGTAGCTGCACTGTCAGGAGGGTCAGTACTGAGGGGAGTGCTGCACTAGTCAGAGGGTCCAGTACTGAGGGAGCTGCAGCACTGTCGGAGGGTCAGTACTGAGGGAGTGCTGCACTGATAGAAGGGCAGTACTCAGGTAATGCTGCCCTGTCAGGGGGTCAGTACTGAGGGAGTGCTGCACTGTCAGAGGGTCAGTACTGAGGTAGTGCTGCACTGTCAGAGGGTCAGTACTGAGGGAGTGCTGCACTGTCAGAGGGTCAGTACTGAGGGAGTGCTGCACTGTCAGGAGGGTCAGTACTGAGGGAGTGCTGCACTGTCAGAGGGTCAGTACTGAGGGAGTGCTGCACTGTCAGAGGGTCAGTACTGAGGGAGTGCTGCACTGTCAGAGGGTCAGTACTGAGGGAGTGCTGCACTGTCAGAGGGTCAGTACTGAGGGAGTGCTGCACTGTCAGAGGGTCAGTATTGAGGGAGTGCTGCACTGTCAGAGGGTCAGTATTGAGGGAGTGCTGCACTGTCAAGGGTCAGTACTGAGGGAGTGCTGCACTGTCAGAGGGTCAGTACTGAGGGAGTGCTGCACTGTCGGAGGGTCAGTACTGAGGGAGGGCTGCACTGTCAGAGGGCCAGATCTGAGGGAGTGCTGCACTTGAGGACGGTCAGTACTGAGGGAGTGCTGCACTGTCAGAGGGTCAGTTCTGAGGGAGTGCTGTACTGTTGGAGGGTCAGTACTGAGGGAGCACTGCACTGTTGGAGGGTCAGTACTGAGGGAGTGCTGCACTATCAGAGGGTCAGTGCTGAGGGAGCACAGCACTGTCAGAGGGTCAGTACTGAGGGAGTGATGCACTGTCGGAAGGTCAGTACTGTGGGAGTGCTGCACTGTCAGAGGGTCAGTACTAAGGGAGAGCTGCATTGTCAGAGGGTCTGTACTGAGGGAGCACTACACTATCAGAGGGTCAGTGCTGAGGGAGCACTGCACTGTCAGACGGTCAGTACTGAGGGAGAGCTGCACTGTCGGAGGGTCAGTGCTGAGGTAGTGCTGCAAAGTCGTGGGGTCAGCAATGATGGAGTGCTGCACTGTCACAGGGTCAACACTGAGGGAGGGCTGCACTGTCATAGAGTCAGTACTGAGGGAGTGCTGCACTGTCGGAGGGTCAGTACTGAGGGAGTGCTGCACTGTCAGAGGGTCAGTACTGAGGGAGTGCTGCACTGTCAGAGGGTCAGTACTGAGGGCATGCTGCACTGTCAGAGGGTCAGTACTGAGGGAATGCTGCACTGTCGTGGAGTCAGTACTGAGGGAGTGCTGCACTGTCTGAGGGTCAGTACTGAGGGAGCGCTGCACTGTCAGAGGGTCAGTACTGAGGGAGTGCAGCACTGTCAGAGGGTCAGTACTGAGGGAGTGCTGCACTGTCAGAGGGTCAGTACTGAGGGAGTGCTGCACTGTCGAGGGTCAGTACTGAGGGAGAGCTGCACTGTCGGAGGGTCAGTACTGAGGGAGTGCTGCACTCGTCAGAGGGTCAGTACTGAGGGAGCGCTGCACTGTCAGAGGGTCAGTACTGAGGGAGTGCTGCAACTGTCGGAGGGTCAGTCTGAGGGAGTGCTGCACTGTCAAACGGTCAGTACTGACTGAGTGCTCCACTGTCAGAGGGTCAGTACTAAGGGAGAGCAGCACTGTCAGAGGTTGAGTACTAAGGGAGTGCCGCACTGTCAGAGGGCGAGTACTGAGAGAGTACTGCAATGTCGGAGGGTCAGTAATGAGGGAGTGCTGCACTGTCGGAGGGTCAGTACTGAGGGAGTGCTGCACTGTCGGAGAGTCAGTACTGAGGGAGTGCTGCAATGTCGGAGGGTCAGTACTGAGGGTGTGCTCCACTGTCAGAGGGTCTGTACTGAGGGAGTGCTGCACTGTCAGAGGGTCAGTACTGCGGGAGTGCTGCAGAGTCGGAGGGTCAGTACTGAGGGAGTGCTGCAGAGTCGGAGGGTCAGTACTGAGGGAGTGCTGCACTGTCAGAGGTTCAGTACTGAGGGAGTGCTACACAGACAGAGGGGCAGTACTGGGGGAGTGCTGCACTGTCAGGGGGTTAGCACAGCGCGAGTACTGCACTGTTAGAGGGTCAGTACTGAGGTAGTGCTGCACTGTCAGAGGGTAGGTAAAGAGGGAGTGCTGCACTGTCAGAGAGTCAGTACTGAGGGAGTGCTGCACTGTCGGAGCGTCAGTACTGAGGGAGTGCTGCACTGTCGGAGGGTCAGTACTGAGGGAGTGCTGCACTGTCAGAGAGTCAGTACTGAGGGAGTGCTGCACTGTCAGAGAGTCAGTACTGAGGAGTGCTGCACTGTCAGAGAGTCAGTACTTAGGGAGTGCTGCGCTGTCAGAGCATCAGTGCTGAGGAGTGCTGCACTGTCGGAGGGTCAGTACTGAGGAAGTGCTGCACTGTCAGAGGGACAGTACTGAGGGAGGCTGCACTGTCAGAGGGTAAGTACTGAGGGAGTGCTGCACTGTCAGAGGGTCAGTAACTGAGGGAGTGCTGCACTGTCAGAGGGTCAGGACTGAGGGAAGCGCTGCACTGTCAGAGGTCAGTACTGAGGGAGTGCGGCACTAGTCGAGGGTCAGTACTGAGGGAGTGCTGCACTGTCAGATGGTCAAGTACTGAGGAAGCTGACAGTGCAGAGGGTCAGTACTGAGGGAGTGCTGCACTGTCAGAGGGTCAGTACTGAGGGAGTGCTGCACTGTCAGAGGGTCAGTACTGAGGGAGTGCTGCACTGTCAGAGGGTCAGTACTGAGGGAGTGCTGCACTGTCAGAGGGTCAGTACTGAGGGAGTGCTGCACTGTCAGAGGGTCAGTACTGAGGGAGTGCTGCACTGTCAGAGGGTCAGTACTGAGGGAGTGCTGCACTGTCAGAGGGTCAGTACTGAGGGAGTGCTGCACTGTCAGAGGGTCAGTACTGAGGGAGTGCTGCACTGTCAGAGGGTCAGTACTGAGGGAGTGCTGCACTGTCAGAGGGTCAGTACTGAGGGAGTGCTGCACTGTCAGAGGGTCAGTACTGAGGGAGTGCTGCACTGTCAGAGGGTCAGTACTGAGGGAGTGCTGCACTGTCAGAGGGTCAGTACTGAGGGAGTGCTGCACTGTCAGAGGGTCAGTACTGAGGGAGTGCTGCACTGTCAGAGGGTCAGTACTGAGGGAGTGCTGCACTGTCAGAGGGTCAGTACTGAGGGAGTGCTGCACTGTCAGAGGGTCAGTACTGAGGGAGTGCTGCACTGTCAGAGGGTCAGTACTGAGGGAGTGCTGCACTGTCAGAGGGTCAGTACTGAGGGAGTGCTGCACTGTCAGAGGGTCAGTACTGAGGGAGTGCTGCACTGTCAGAGGGTCAGTACTGAGGGAGTGCTGCACTGTCAGAGGGTCAGTACTGAGGGAGTGCTGCACTGTCAGAGGGTCAGTACTGAGGGAGTGCTGCACTGTCAGAGGGTCAGTACTGAGGGAGTGCTGCACTGTCAGAGGGTCAGTACTGAGGGAGTGCTGCACTGTCAGAGGGTCAGTACTGAGGGAGTGCTGCACTGTCAGAGGGTCAGTACTGAGGGAGTGCTGCACTGTCAGAGGGTCAGTACTGAGGGAGTGCTGCACTGTCAGAGGGTCAGTACTGAGGGAGTGCTGCACTGTCAGAGGGTCAGTACTGAGGGAGTGCTGCACTGTCAGAGGGTCAGTACTGAGGGAGTGCTGCACTGTCAGAGGGTCAGTACTGAGGGAGTGCTGCACTGTCAGAGGGTCAGTACTGAGGGAGTGCTGCACTGTCAGAGGGTCAGTACTGAGGGAGTGCTGCACTGTCAGAGGGTCAGTACTGAGGGAGTGCTGCACTGTCAGAGGGTCAGTACTGAGGGAGTGCTGCACTGTCAGAGGGTCAGTACTGAGGGAGTGCTGCACTGTCAGAGGGTCAGTACTGAGGGAGTGCTGCACTGTCAGAGGGTCAGTACTGAGGGAGTGCTGCACTGTCAGAGGGTCAGTACTGAGGGAGTGCTGCACTGTCAGAGGGTCAGTACTGAGGGAGTGCTGCACTGTCAGAGGGTCAGTACTGAGGGAGTGCTGCACTGTCAGAGGGTCAGTACTGAGGGAGTGCTGCACTGTCAGAGGGTCAGTACTGAGGGAGTGCTGCACTGTCAGAGGGTCAGTACTGAGGGAGTGCTGCACTGTCAGAGGGTCAGTACTGAGGGAGTGCTGCACTGTCAGAGGGTCAGTACTGAGGGAGTGCTGCACTGTCAGAGGGTCAGTACTGAGGGAGTGCTGCACTGTCAGAGGGTCAGTACTGAGGGAGTGCTGCACTGTCAGAGGGTCAGTACTGAGGGAGTGCTGCACTGTCAGAGGGTCAGTACTGAGGGAGTGCTGCACTGTCAGAGGGTCAGTACTGAGGGAGTGCTGCACTGTCAGAGGTCAGTACTGAGGGAGTGCTGCACTGTCAGAGGGTCAGTACTGAGGGAGTGCTGCACTGTCAGAGGGTCAGTACTGAGGGAGTGCTGCACTGTCAGAGGGTCAGTACTGAGGGAGTGCTGCACTGTCAGAGGGTCAGTACTGAGGGAGTGCTGCACTGTCAGAGGGTCAGTACTGAGGGAGTGCTGCACTGTCAGAGGGTCAGTACTGAGGGAGTGCTGCACTGTCAGAGGGTCAGTACTGAGGGAGTGCTGCACTGTCAGAGGGTCAGTACTGAGGGAGTGCTGCACTGTCAGAGGGTCAGTACTGAGGGAGTGCTGCACTGTCAGAGGGTCAGTACTGAGGGAGTGCTGCACTGTCAGAGGGTCAGTACTGAGGGAGTGCTGCACTGTCAGAGGGTCAGTACTGAGGGAGTGCTGCACTGTCAGAGGGTCAGTACTGAGGGAGTGCTGCACTGTCAGAGGGTCAGTACTGAGGGAGTGCTGCACTGTCAGAGGGTCAGTACTGAGGGAGTGCTGCACTGTCAGAGGGTCAGTACTGAGGGAGTGCTGCACTGTCAGAGGGTCAGTACTGAGGGAGTGCTGCACTGTCAGAGGGTCAGTACTGAGGGAGTGCTGCACTGTCAGAGGGTCAGTACTGAGGGAGTGCTGCACTGTCAGAGGGTCAGTACTGAGGGAGTGCTGCACTGTCAGAGGGTCAGTACTGAGGGAGTGCTGCACTGTCAGAGGGTCAGTACTGAGGGAGTGCTGCACTGTCAGAGGGTCAGTACTGAGGGAGTGCTGCACTGTCAGAGGGTCAGTACTGAGGGAGTGCTGCACTGTCAGAGGGTCAGTACTGAGGGAGTGCTGCACTGTCAGAGGGTCAGTACTGAGGGAGTGCTGCACTGTCAGAGGGTCAGTACTGAGGGAGTGCTGCACTGTCAGAGGGTCAGTACTGAGGGAGTGCTGCACTGTCAGAGGGTCAGTACTGAGGGAGTGCTGCACTGTCAGAGGGTCAGTACTGAGGGAGTGCTGCACTGTCAGAGGGTCAGTACTGAGGGAGTGCTGCACTGTCAGAGGGTCAGTACTGAGGGAGTGCTGCACTGTCAGAGGGTCAGTACTGAGGGAGTGCTGCACTGTCAGAGGGTCAGTACTGAGGGAGTGCTGCACTGTCAGAGGGTCAGTACTGAGGGAGTGCTGCACTGTCAGAGGGTCAGTACTGAGGGAGTGCTGCACTGTCAGAGGGTCAGTACTGAGGGAGTGCTGCACTGTCAGAGGGTCAGTACTGAGGGAGTGCTGCACTGTCAGAGGGTCAGTACTGAGGGAGTGCTGCACTGTCAGAGGGTCAGTACTGAGGGAGTGCTGCACTGTCAGAGGGTCAGTACTGAGGGAGTGCTGCACTGTCAGAGGGTCAGTACTGAGGGAGTGCTGCACTGTCAGAGGGTCAGTACTGAGGGAGTGCTGCACTGTCAGAGGGTCAGTACTGAGGGAGTGCTGCACTGTCAGAGGGTCAGTACTGAGGGAGTGCTGCACTGTCAGAGGGTCAGTACTGAGGAGTGCTGCACTGTCAGAGGGTCAGTACTGAGGGAGTGCTGCACTGTCAGAGGGTCAGTACTGAGGGAGTGCTGCACTGTCAGAGGGTCAGTACTGAGGGAGTGCTGCACTGTCAGAGGGTCAGTACTGAGGGAGTGCTGCACTGTCAGAGGGTCAGTACTGAGGGAGTGCTGCACTGTCAGAGGGTCAGTACTGAGGGAGTGCTGCACTGTCAGAGGGTCAGTACTGAGGGAGTGCTGCACTGTCAGAGGGTCAGTACTGAGGGAGTGCTGCACTGTCAGAGGGTCAGTACTGAGGGAGTGCTGCACTGTCAGAGGGTCAGTACTGAGGGAGTGCTGCACTGTCAGAGGGTCAGTACTGAGGGAGTGCTGCACTGTCAGAGGGTCAGTACTGAGGGAGTGCTGCACTGTCAGAGGGTCAGTACTGAGGGAGTGCTGCACTGTCAGAGGGTCAGTACTGAGGGAGTGCTGCACTGTCAGAGGGTCAGTACTGAGGGAGTGCTGCACTGTCAGAGGGTCAGTACTGAGGGAGTGCTGCACTGTCAGAGGGTCAGTACTGAGGGAGTGCTGCACTGTCAGAGGGTCAGTACTGAGGGAGTGCTGCACTGTCAGAGGGTCAGTACTGAGGGAGTGCTGCACTGTCAGAGGGTCAGTACTGAGGGAGTGCTGCACTGTCAGAGGGTCAGTACTGAGGGAGTGCTGCACTGTCAGAGGGTCAGTACTGAGGGAGTGCTGCACTGTCAGAGGGTCAGTACTGAGGGAGTGCTGCACTGTCAGAGGGTCAGTACTGAGGAGTGCTGCACTGTCAGAGGGTCAGTACTGAGGGAGTGCTGCACTGTCAGAGGGTCAGTACTGAGGGAGTGCTGCACTGTCAGAGGGTCAGTACTGAGGGAGTGCTGCACTGTCAGAGGGTCAGTACTGAGGGAGTGCTGCACTGTCAGAGGGTCAGTACTGAGGGAGTGCTGCACTGTCAGAGGGTCAGTACTGAGGGAGTGCTGCACTGTCAGAGGGTCAGTACTGAGGGAGTGCTGCACTGTCAGAGGGTCAGTACTGAGGGAGTGCTGCACTGTCAGAGGGTCAGTACTGAGGGAGTGCTGCACTGTCAGAGGGTCAGTACTGAGGGAGTGCTGCACTGTCAGAGGGTCAGTACTGAGGGAGTGCTGCACTGTCAGAGGGTCAGTACTGAGGAGTGCTGCACTGTCAGAGGGTCAGTACTGAGGGAGTGCTGCACTGTCAGAGGTCAGTACTGAGGGAGTGCTGCACTGTCAGAGGGTCAGTACTGAGGGAGTGCTGCACTGTCAGAGGGTCAGTACTGAGGGAGTGCTGCACTGTCAGAGGGTCAGTACTGAGGGAGTGCTGCACTGTCAGAGGGTCAGTACTGAGGGAGTGCTGCACTGTCAGAGGGTCAGTACTGAGGGAGTGCTGCACTGTCAGAGGGTCAGTACTGAGGGAGTGCTGCACTGTCAGAGGGTCAGTACTGAGGGAGTGCTGCACTGTCAGAGGGTCAGTACTGAGGGAGTGCTGCACTGTCAGAGGGTCAGTACTGAGGGAGTGCTGCACTGTCAGAGGGTCAGTACTGAGGGAGTGCTGCACTGTCAGAGGGTCAGTACTGAGGGAGTGCTGCACTGTCAGAGGGTCAGTACTGAGGGAGTGCTGCACTGTCAGGTTGTCAGTACTGAGGAGTGCTGCACTGTCAGAGGGCCAGTGGTGAGGGAGTGCTGCACTGTCAGAGGGTCAGTACTGAGGGAGTGCTGCACTGTCAGAGGGTCAGTACTGAGGGAGTGCTGAACTGTCAGAGGGTCAGTACTGAGGGAGTGCTGCACTGTCAGAGAGTCAGTACTGAGGGAGTGCTGCACTGTCAGAGGGTCAGTACTGAGGGAGTGCTGAACTTGCAGAGGTCAGTACTGAGGGAATACTGCACTGTCAGAGGGTCAGTAGTGACGGAGTGCCGCACTTTCAGAGGGTCAGCACTGAGGGAGTGCTGCACTGTCAGAGGGTCAGTACTGAGGGAGTGCTGCACTGTCAGAGGGTCAGTACTGAGGGAGTGCTGCACTGTCAGAGGGTCAGTACTGAGGGAGTGCTGCACTGTCAGAGGGTCAGTACTGAGGGAGTGCTGCACTGTCAGAGGGTCAGTACTGAGGGAGTGCTGCACTGTCAGAGGGTCAGTACTGAGGGAGTGCTGCACTGTCAGAGGGTCAGTACTGAGGGAGTGCCGCACTGTCAGAGGGTCAGTACTGAGGGAGTGCTGCAATGTCAGAGGGTCAGTACTGAGGGAGTGCCACACTGTCAGAGGGTCAGTTCTGAGCAGTGCTGCACTGTCAGTGGGTCAGTACTGAGGGAGTGCTGCACTGTCAGAGGGTCAGTACTGAGGGAGTGCTGCACTGTCAGAGGGTCAGTACTGAGGGAGTGCTGCACTGTCAGAGGGTCAGTACTGAGGGAGTGCTGCACTGTCAGAGGGTCAGTACTGAGGGAGTGCTGCACTGTCAGAGGGTCAGTACTGAGGGAGTGCTGCACTGTCAGAGGGTCAGTACTGAGGGAGTGCTGCACTGTCAGAGGGTCAGTACTGAGGGAGTGCTGCACTGTCAGAGGGTCAGTACTGAGGGAGTGCTGCACTGTCAGAGGGTCAGTACTGAGGGAGTGCTGCACTGTCAGAGGGTCAGTACTGAGGGAGTGCTGCACTGTCAGAGGGTCAGTACTGAGGGAGTGCTGCACTGTCAGAGGGTCAGTACTGAGGGAGTGCTGCACTGTCAGAGGGTCAGTACTGAGGGAGTGCTGCACTGTCAGAGGGTCAGTACTGAGGAGTGCTGCACTGTCAGAGGGTCAGTACTGAGGGAGTGCTGCACTGTCAGAGGGTCAGTACTGAGGGAGTGCTGCACTGTCAGAGGGTCAGTACTGAGGGAGTGCTGCACTGTCAGAGGGTCAGTACTGAGGGAGTGCTGCACTGTCAGAGGGTCAGTACTGAGGGAGTGCTGCACTGTCAGAGGTCAGTACTGAGGGAGTGCTGCACTGTCAGAGGGTCAGTACTGAGGGAGTGCTGCACTGTCAGAGGGTCAGTACTGAGGGAGTGCTGCACTGTCAGAGGGTCAGTACTGAGGGAGTGCTGCACTGTCAGAGGTCAGTACTGAGGGAGTGCTGCACTGTCAGAGGGTCAGTACTGAGGGAGTGCTGCACTGTCAGAGGGTCAGTACTGAGGGAGTGCTGCACTGTCAGAGGGTCAGTACTGAGGGAGTGCTGCACTGTCAGAGGGTCAGTACTGAGGGAGTGCTGCACTGTCAGAGGGTCAGTACTGAGGGAGTGCTGCACTGTCAGAGGGTCAGTACTGAGGGAGTGCTGCACTGTCAGAGGGTCAGTACTGAGGGAGTGCTGCACTGTCAGAGGGTCAGTACTGAGGGAGTGCTGCACTGTCAGAGGGTCAGTACTGAGGAGTGCTGCACTGTCAGAGGGTCAGTACTGAGGGAGTGCTGCACTGTCAGAGGTCAGTACTGAGGGAGTGCTGCACTGTCAGAGGGTCAGTACTGAGGGAGTGCTGCACTGTCAGAGGGTCAGTACTGAGGGAGTGCTGCACTGTCAGAGGGTCAGTACTGAGGGAGTGCTGCACTGTCAGAGGGTCAGTACTGAGGGAGTGCTGCACTGTCAGAGGGTCAGTACTGAGGGAGTGCTGCACTGTCAGAGGGTCAGTACTGAGGGAGTGCTGCACTGTCAGAGGGTCAGTACTGAGGGAGTGCTGCACTGTCAGAGGGTCAGTACTGAGGGAGTGCTGCACTGTCAGAGGGTCAGTACTGAGGGAGTGCTGCACTGTCAGAGGTCAGTACTGAGGGAGTGCTGCACTGTCAGAGGGTCAGTACTGAGGGAGTGCTGCACTGTCAGAGGGTCAGTACTGAGGGAGTGCTGCACTGTCAGAGGGTCAGTACTGAGGGAGTGCTGCACTGTCAGAGGGTCAGTACTGAGGGAGTGCTGCACTGTCAGAGGGTCAGTACTGAGGGAGTGCTGCACTGTCAGAGGGTCAGTACTGAGGGAGTGCTGCACTGTCAGAGGGTCAGTACTGAGGGAGTGCTGCACTGTCAGAGGTCAGTACTGAGGGAGTGCTGCACTGTCAGAGGGTCAGTACTGAGGGAGTGCTGCACTGTCAGAGGGTCAGTACTGAGGGAGTGCTGCACTGTCAGAGGGTCAGTACTGAGGGAGTGCTGCACTGTCAGAGGGTCAGTACTGAGGGAGTGCTGCACTGTCAGAGGGTCAGTACTGAGGGAGTGCTGCACTGTCAGAGGGTCAGTACTGAGGGAGTGCTGCACTGTCAGAGGGTCAGTACTGAGGGAGTGCTGCACTGTCAGAGGGTCAGTACTGAGGGAGTGCTGCACTGTCAGAGGTCAGTACTGAGGGAGTGCTGCACTGTCAGAGGGTCAGTACTGAGGGAGTGCTGCACTGTCAGAGGGTCAGTACTGAGGGAGTGCTGCACTGTCAGAGGGTCAGTACTGAGGGAGTGCTGCACTGTCAGAGGGTCAGTACTGAGGGAGTGCTGCACTGTCAGAGGGTCAGTACTGAGGGAGTGCTGCACTGTCAGAGGGTCAGTACTGAGGGAGTGCTGCACTGTCAGAGGGTCAGTACTGAGGGAGTGCTGCACTGTCAGAGGGTCAGTACTGAGGAGTGCTGCACTGTCAGAGGGTCAGTACTGAGGGAGTGCTGCACTGTCAGAGGTCAGTACTGAGGGAGTGCTGCACTGTCAGAGGTCAGTACTGAGGGAGTGCTGCACTGTCAGAGGGTCAGTACTGAGGGAGTGCTGCACTGTCAGAGGGTCAGTACTGAGGGAGTGCTGCACTGTCAGAGGGTCAGTACTGAGGGAGTGCTGCACTGTCAGAGGGTCAGTACTGAGGGAGTGCTGCACTGTCAGAGGGTCAGTACTGAGGGAGTGCTGCACTGTCAGAGGGTCAGTACTGAGGGAGTGCTGCACTGTCAGAGGGTCAGTACTGAGGGAGTGCTGCACTGTCAGAGGGTCAGTACTGAGGGAGTGCTGCACTGTCAGAGGGTCAGTACTGAGGGAGTGCTGCACTGTCAGAGGGTCAGTACTGAGGGAGTGCTGCACTGTCAGAGGGTCAGTACTGAGGGAGTGCTGCACTGTCAGAGGGTCAGTACTGAGGGAGTGCTGCACTGTCAGAGGGTCAGTACTGAGGGAGTGCTGCACTGTCAGAGGGTCAGTACTGAGGGAGTGCTGCACTGTCAGAGGGTCAGTACTGAGGGAGTGCTGCACTGTCAGAGGGTCAGTACTGAGGGAGTGCTGCACTGTCAGAGGGTCAGTACTGAGGGAGTGCTGCACTGTCAGAGGGTCAGTACTGAGGGAGTGCTGCACTGTCAGAGGGTCAGTACTGAGGGAGTGCTGCACTGTCAGAGGGTCAGTACTGAGGGAGTGCTGCACTGTCAGAGGGTCAGTACTGAGGGAGTGCTGCACTGTCAGAGGGTCAGTACTGAGGGAGTGCTGCACTGTCAGAGGGTCAGTACTGAGGGAGTGCTGCACTGTCAGAGGGTCAGTACTGAGGGAGTGCTGCACTGTCAGAGGGTCAGTACTGAGGGAGTGCTGCACTGTCAGAGGGTCAGTACTGAGGGAGTGCTGCACTGTCAGAGGGTCAGTACTGAGGGAGTGCTGCACTGTCAGAGGGTCAGTACTGAGGGAGTGCTGCACTGTCAGAGGGTCAGTACTGAGGGAGTGCTGCACTGTCAGAGGGTCAGTACTGAGGGAGTGCTGCACTGTCAGAGGGTCAGTACTGAGGGAGTGCTGCACTGTCAGAGGGTCAGTACTGAGGGAGTGCTGCACTGTCAGAGGGTCAGTACTGAGGGAGTGCTGCACTGTCAGAGGGTCAGTACTGAGGGAGTGCTGCACTGTCAGAGGGTCAGTACTGAGGGAGTGCTGCACTGTCAGAGGGTCAGTACTGAGGGAGTGCTGCACTGTCAGAGGGTCAGTACTGAGGGAGTGCTGCACTGTCAGAGGGTCAGTACTGAGGGAGTGCTGCACTGTCAGAGGGTCAGTACTGAGGGAGTGCTGCACTGTCAGAGGGTCAGTACTGAGGGAGTGCTGCACTGTCAGAGGGTCAGTACTGAGGGAGTGCTGCACTGTCAGAGGGTCAGTACTGAGGGAGTGCTGCACTGTCAGAGGGTCAGTACTGAGGGAGTGCTGCACTGTCAGAGGGTCAGTACTGAGGGAGTGCTGCACTGTCAGAGGGTCAGTACTGAGGGAGTGCTGCACTGTCAGAGGGTCAGTACTGAGGAGTGCTGCACTGTCAGAGGGTCAGTACTGAGGGAGTGCTGCACTGTCAGAGGGTCAGTACTGAGGAGTGCTGCACTGTCGGAGGGTCAGGACTGAGGGAGTGCTGCACTGTCAGAGGGTCAGTACTGAGGGAGTCCAGAACATTCAGAGGGTCAGTACTGAGGGAGTGCTGCACTGTCAGAGGGTCAGTACTGAGGAGTGCTGCACTGTCGGAGGGTCAGTATTGTGGTAGTGCGGCACTGTCAGAGGGTCAGTACTGAGGGAGTGCGGCACTGTCAGAGGGTCAGTACTGAGGGAGCGCTGCACTGTCAGAGGGTCAGTACTGAGGGAGTGCTGCACTGTCAGAGGGTCAGTACTGAGGGAGTGCTGCACTGTCAGAGGGTCAGTACTGAGGGAGTGCTGCACTGTCAGAGGGTCAGTACTGAGGGAGTGCTGCACTGTCAGAGGTCAGTACTGAGGGAGTGCTGCACTGTCAGAGGGTCAGTACTGAGGGAGTGCTGCACTGTCAGAGGGTCAGTACTGAGGGAGTGCTGCACTGTCAGAGGGTCAGTACTGAGGGAGTGCTGCACTGTCAGAGGGTCAGTACTGAGGGAGTGCTGCACTGTCAGAGGGTCAGTACTGAGGGAGTGCTGCACTGTCAGAGGGTCAGTACTGAGGGAGTGCTGCACTGTCAGAGGTCAGTACTGAGGGAGTGCTGCACTGTCAGAGGGTCAGTACTGAGGGAGTGCTGCACTGTCAGAGGTCAGTACTGAGGGAGTGCTGCACTGTCAGAGGTCAGTACTGAGGGAGTGCTGCACTGTCAGAGGTCAGTACTGAGGGAGTGCTGCACTGTCAGAGGGTCAGTACTGAGGGAGTGCTGCACTGTCAAGGGTCAGTACTGAGGGAGTGCTGCACTGTCAGAGGGTCAGTACTGAGGGAGTGCTGCACTGTTGGAGGGTCAGTACTGAGGGAGTGCTGCACTGTCAGAGGTCAGTACTGAGGGAGTGCTGCACTGTCGGAGGTTCAGTACTGAGGGACTGCTGCACTGTCGAGGGTCAGTACTGAGGAGTGCTGCACTGTCAGATGGTCATTACTGGTTGAGTATGCTGCTGTCAGATGGACAGTAACTGAGGGAGTACAGCACTGTCAGAGGTCAGTACTCGGGAGTGCTGCACTGTCAGAAGGTCAGTTCTGGGGGAGTGCTGCACTGTTGGAGGGTCGGTACTGAGGGAGTGCTGCACTGCTGGAGGGACGGTACTGAGGAAGTGCAGCACTGTCAGAGGGTCAGTACTGAGGGAGGGCTGCAAAGTCGGAGGGTCAGTACTGAGGGAGTGCTGCACTGTCACAGGGTCAGTACTAAGGAGTGCTGCACTGTCAGGGGTCAGTACTGAGGGAGTGCGGCACTGTCAGAGGGTCAGTACTGAGGAATTGCTTCACGGTCGGAGGGTCAGTACTGAGAGTGCTGCACTGTCAGAGGGTCTCAGTTACGAGGGAGTGCTGCACTGGTCAGAGGGTCAGTACTGAGGAGTGTGCTGCACTGTCAAGGGTCAGTAATGAGGGAGTGCTGCACTGCATGTCAGAGGGTAGTACTGAGGGAGTGCTGCTGCACTGTCAGAGGGTCAGTACTGAGGGAGTGCTGCAACTGTCAGGAGGTCAGTACTGAGGGAGTGCTGCACTGTCACAGGGTCAGTAATGAGGGAGTGCTGCACCGTGAGAGAGTCACTGCTGAGGGAGTGCTGCATTGTCGGAGCGTCAGTACTGAGGTAGTGCTGCACTGTCGGAGGGTCAGTACTGAGGGAGTGCTGCACTGTCAGAGGGTCAGTGCTGAGGGAGTGCTGCACTGTCAGAGGGTCAGTACTGAGGGGCGCTGCACTGTCAGAGGTCAGTACTGAGGGAGTGCTGCACTGTCAGAGGGTCAGTACTGAGGGAGTGCTGCACTGTCAGAGGGTCAGTACTGAGGGAGTGCTGCACTGTCAGAAGGATCAGTACTGAGGGAGTGATGGCACTGTCAGAGGGTCAAGTACTGAAGGAAGGCTGCACTGTCAGACGGTCAGTACAGGGGGACTGGTGCACTGTCAGAGGGTCAGTACTGAGGGAGTGCTGCACTGTCAGAGGGTCAGTACTGAGGGATTGCTGCACTGTCAGACGGTCAGTGCTGAGGAGTGCTGCACTGTCAGAGGGTCAGTACTGAGGGAGTGCTGCACTGTCAGTGGGGTCAGTACTGAGGGATGCTGCACTGTCAGAGGGTCAAGTACTGAGGGAGTGCTGCAATGTCGGAGGATCAGTACTGAGGGAGTGCTGCACTGTCAGAGGGTCAGTAAAGAGGGAATGCTGCACTGTCAGAGGGTCAGTACTGAGGGAGTGCTGCACTGTCAGAGTCAGTACTGAGGGTGTGCTGCACTGTCAGAGGGTCAGTACTGAGGAGTGCTGCACTGTCAGAGGGTCAGTACTGAGGGAGTGCTGCACTGTCAGAGTCAGTACGGAGGGATGCTGCAACTGTCAGATTTGTCTGTACTGAGGGACTGCTGCACTGTCAGAGGGTCAGTACTGAGGGAGTGCTGCACTGTCAGAGGGTCAGTACTGAAGGGAATGCTGCACTGTCAGAGAGTCATAACTGAGGGAGAGCTGCACTGCCAGAGGGTCAGTACTGAGGGAGTGCTGCACTGTCGGAGGGTCAGTAGTAAGGGAGTGCTGCATTGTCCGAGGTCAGTACTGAGGATTGCAGCACTGTCTGGAGGTCAGTAATGAGGGAGTGCTGCACTGTCAGAGGGTCAGTAACTGAGGGAGTGCGCATGTCAGAGGTGTCAGTACTGAGGAGTGCTGAACTGTCGGAGGGTCAGTACTGAGGGAGTGCTGCACTGTCAGAGGGTCAGTACTGAGGGAGAGCTGCACTGTCAGAGGGTCATTACTGAGGGAGTGCTGCACTGTCAGAGGGTCAGAACTGAGGGAGTGCTGCACTGTCAGAGGGTCAGTACTGAGGGTGTGCTGCACTGTCAAGAGGTTCAGTACTGAGGGAGTGCTGCACTGTCGGAGGGTCAACTATTCTAGGCTGGCTGCACTGTCAGAGGTCAGTACATGAGGGAGTGCTTGCACTGTCAGAGGCATACTGAGGGATGCTGCACTGTCAGAGGGGCAGTAACTGAGGGACTGCTGCAACGTTCAGAGGGTCAGTACTGAGGTGGGCTGCACTGTCAGAGGGTCAGTACTGAGGGAGTGCTGCACTGTCAGAGGGTCAGTACTGAGGAGTGCTGCACTGTCAGAGGGTCAGTACTGAGGGAGTGCTGCACTGTCAGAGGGTCAGTACTGAGGGAGTGCTGCACTGTCAGAGGGTCAGTACTGAGGAGTGCTGCACTGTCAGAGGGTCAGTACTGAGGGAGTGCTGCACTGTCAGAGGGTCAGTACTGAGGGAGTGCTGCACTGTCGAGGGTCAGTACTGAGGGAGTGCTGCACTGTCAGAGGGTCAGTACTGAGGGAGTGCTGCACTGTCAGAGGGTCAGTACTGAGGAGTGCTGCACTGTCAGAGGGTCAGTACTGAGGGAGTGCTGCACTGTCAGAGGTCAGTACTGAGGGAGTGCTGCACTGTCAGAGGGTCAGTACTGAGGGAGTGCTGCACTGTCAGAGGGTCAGTACTGAGGGAGTGCTATATTGTCAGAGGGTCAGTACTGAGGGAGTGCTGCACTGTCAAGGGTCAGTACTGAGGGAATGCTGCACTGTCAGAGGCTCAGTCCTGAGGGAACGCTGCACTGTCAGATGGGTCAGTATTGAGGGAGTGCTGCACTGTCAGAGGGTCAGTACTGAGGGACGCTGCACTGTCCAGAGGTCAGTACTGAGGGAGCGCTGCACTGTCAGAGAAGCAGTACTGAGGGAGTGCTGCACTGTCAGAGGGTCAGTAATGAGGGATTGCTGCACTGTCAAGGGGCAGTACTGAGGGAGTGCGACACTGTCAGGAGGGTCATACTGAGGGAGTGCTGCACGCGGTGGTGTCAGTAACTGAGGGAGTGCGATGCGTGTCCAGTGGTCAGTACTGAGGTAGTGCTGCACTGGCGAGGTCAGTACTGAGGGAGTGCTGCACTGTCAGAGGGTCAGTACTGAGGGAGTGCAGCACTGTCAAAAGGGTCAGTACTGAGGAGAGGCTGACTGTCAGAGGGTCAGTACTGAGGAGTGCTGCACTGTCAGAGGGTCAGTACTGATGGAGTGCTGCACTGTTCAGAGTGTCAGTACTGAGGGAGTGCTGCAACTGTCAGAGGGTCAGTACGGAGGGAGTGCTGCACTGTCAAGGGTCAGTACTGAGGAGTGCTGCACTGTCAGAGGGTCAGTACTGAGGGAGTGCTGCACTGTCCAGAGGGACAGTACTGAGGGAGTGCTGCACTGTCAGAGGGTCAGTACTGAGGGAGTGCTGCACTGTCAGAGGGTCAGTACTGAGGGAGTGCTGCACTGTCAGAGGGTCAGTACTGAGGGAGTGCTGCACTGTCAGAGGGTCAGTACTGAGGGAGTGCTGCACTGTCAGAGGGTCAGTACTGAGGGAGTGCTGCACTGTCAGAGGGTCAGTACTGAGGGAGTGCTGCACTGTCAGAGGGTCAGTACTGAGGGAGTGCTGCACTGTCAGAGGGTCAGTACTGAGGGAGTGCTGCACTGTCAGAGGGTCAGTACTGAGGGAGTGCTGCACTGTCAGAGGGTCAGTACTGAGGGAGTGCTGCACTGTCAGAGGGTCAGTACTGAGGGAGTGCTGCACTGTCAGAGGTCAGTACTGAGGGAGTGCTGCACTGTCAGAGGGTCAGTACTGAGGGAGTGCTGCACTGTCAGAGGGTCAGTACTGAGGGAGTGCTGCACTGTCAGAGGGTCAGTACTGAGGGAGTGCTGCACTGTCAGAGGTCAGTACTGAGGGAGTGCTGCACTGTCAGAGGGTCAGTACTGAGGGAGTGCTGCACTGTCAGAGGGTCAGTACTGAGGGAGTGCTGCACTGTCAGAGGGTCAGTACTGAGGGAGTGCTGCACTGTCAGAGGGTCAGTACTGAGGGAGTGCTGCACTGTCAGAGGGTCAGTACTGAGGGAGTGCTGCACTGTCAGAGGGTCAGTACTGAGGGAGTGCTGCACTGTCAGAGGGTCAGTACTGAGGGAGTGCTGCACTGTCAGAGGGTCAGTACTGAGGGAGTGCTGCACTGTCAGAGGGTCAGTACTGAGGGAGTGCTGCACTGTCAGAGGGTCAGTACTGAGGGAGTGCTGCACTGTCAGAGGGTCAGTACTGAGGGAGTGCTGCAAAATCGAAGCGTCAGTACTGAGGGAGTGCTGCACTGTCAGAGGGTCAGTACTGAGGGAGTGCTGCACTGTCAGAGGGTCAGTACCGAGGGAGTGCTGCAGTGTCAGTGGGTAAGTTCTGAGGGAGTGCTGCTTTGTCAGTGGGTCAGTATTGAGGGAGTGATGCCCTGTCAGAGGGTCAGTACTGAGGGTTGCTGCACTGTCAGAGGGTCAGTACTGAGGGAGTGCTGAACTGTCAGAGGGCCAGTACTGAGGGAGTGCTGCACTGTCAGAGGGTCAGTACTGAGGGAGTGCTCCACTGTCAGAGCGTCATTACTGAGGGAGTGCAGCACTGTCGGAGCATCAGTACTGAGGGAGTGCTGCACTGTCAGAGGGTCAGTACTGAGGGATTGCTGCACTGTTGGAGGGTCAGTACTGAGGGAGTGCTGCACTGTCAGAGGGTCAGTACTGAGGGAATGCTGCACTGTCTGAGGTCAGTACTGAGGGCGTGCTGCACTGTCAGAGGGTCAGTACTGAGGGGTGCTGCACTGTCAGAGGTCAGTACTGAGGGAGTGCTGCACTGTCAGAGGTCAGTACTGAGGGAGTGCTGCACTGTCAGAGGGTCAGTACTGAGGGAGTGCTGCACTGTCAGAGGGTCAGTACTGAGGGAGTGCTGCACTGTCAGAGGGTCAGTACTGAGGGAGTGCTGCACTGTCAGAGGGTCAGTACTGAGGAGTGCTGCACTGTCAGAGGTCAGTACTGAGGGAGTGCTGCACTGTCAGAGGGTCAGTACTGAGGGAGTGCTGCACTGTCAGAGGGTCAGTACTGAGGGAGTGCTGCACTGTCAGAGGGTCAGTACTGAGGAGTGCTGCACTGTCAGAGGGTCAGTACTGAGGGAGTGCTGCACTGTCAGAGGGTCATACTGAGGGAGTGCTGCACTGTCAGAGGTCAGTACTGAGGGAGTGCTGCACTGTCAGAGGGTCAGTACTGAGGGAGTGCTGCACTGTCAGAGGGTCAGTACTGAGGATGCTGCACTGTCAGAGGGTCAGTACTGAGGAGTGCTGCACTGTCAGAGGTCAGTACTGAGGGAGTGCTGCACTGTCAGAGGGTCAGTACTGAGGAGTGCTGCACTGTCAGAGGGTCAGTACTGAGGGAGTGCTGCACTGTCAGAGGGTCAGTACTGAGGGAGTGCTGCACTGTCAGAGGTCAGTACTGAGGGAGTGCTGCACTGTCAGAGGGTCAGTACTGAGGGAGTGCTGCACTGTCAGAGGGTCAGTACTGAGGGAGTGCTGCACTGTCAGAGGGTCAGTACTGAGGGAGTGCTGCACTGTCAGAGGTCAGTACTGAGGGAGTGCTGCACTGGTCAGAGGGTCAGTACTGAGGGAGTGCTGCACTGTCAGAGGGTCAGTACTGAGGGAGTGCTGCACTGTCAGAGGGTCAGTACTGAGGGAGTGCTGCACTGTCAGAGGGTCAGTACTGAGGGAGTGCTGCACTGTCAGAGGGTCAGTACTGAGGGAGTGCTGCACTGTCAGAGGGTCAGTACTGAGGGAGTGCTGCACTGTCAGAGGGTCAGTACTGAGGGAGTGCTGCACTGTCAGAGGGTCAGTACTGAGGGAGTGCTGCACTGTCCAGAGGGACAGTACTGAGGGAGTGCTGCACTGTCAAGGGTCAGTACTGAGGGAGTATTGCACTTTTAGAGGGTCAGTACTGAGGGAGTGCTGCACTGTCGGAGGATCAGTACTGAGGGAGTGCTGCACTGTCAGAGGGTCAGTACTGAGGGAGTGCTGCACTGTCAGGGGATCAGTACTGAGGGAGAGCTGCACTGTCAGAGGGTCAGTACTGTGAGGAGGCTGCACTGTCAGAGGGTCAGTACTGAGGAGTGCTGCACTGTCAGAGGGTCAGTACTGAGGGAGTGCTGCATGTCAGAGGGTCAGTACTGAGGGAGTGCTGCACTGTCAGAGGTCAGTACTGAGGGAGTGCTGCACTGTCAGAGGGTCAGTACTGAGGGAGAGTGCTGCACTGTCAGAGGGTCAGTACTGAGGAGTGCTGCACTGTCAGAGGGTCAGTACTGAGGGAGTGCTGCACTGTCAGAGGGTCAGTACTGAGGGAGTGCTGCACTGTCAGAGTCAGTACTGAGGGAGTGCTGCAATGTCAGAGGGTCAGTACTGAGGGAGTGCTGCACTGTCAGAGGGTCAGTACTGAGGGAGTGCTGCACTGTAGAGGGTCAGTACTGAGGGAGTGCTGCACTGTCAGAGGGTCAGTACTGAGGGAGTGCTGCACTGTCAGAGGGTCAGTACTGAGGGAGTGCTGCACTGTCAGAGGGTCAGTACTGAGGGAGCGCTGCACTGTCAGAGGGTCAGTACTGAGGGAGTGCTGCACTGTCAGAGGTTCAGTACTGAGGGAGTGCTGCACTGTCAGAGGGTCAGTACTGAGGGAGTGCTGCACTGTCGAGGTCAGTACTGAGGGAGTGCTGCACTGTCAGAGGGTCAGTACTGAGGGAGTGCTGCACTGTCAGAGGGTCAGTACTGAGGGAGTGCTGCACTGTCAGAGGGTCAGTACTGAGGGAGTGCTGCACTGTCAGAGGGTCAGTACTGAGGGAGTGCTGCACTGTCAGAGGGTCAGTACTGAGGGAGTGCTGCACTGTCAGAGGGTCAGTACTGAGGGAGTGCTGCACTGTCAGAGGGTCAGTACTGAGGGAGTGCTGCACTGTCAGAGGGTCAGTACTGAGGGAGTGCTGCACTGTCAGAGGGTCAGTACTGAGGGAGTGCTGCACTGTCAGAGGGTCAGTACTGAGGGAGTGCTGCACTGTCAGGT
>NW_024470806.1:0-53833 GCF_017639515.1 Carcharodon carcharias
GATGGAGAGAGAGAGAGAGGATGCAGAGAGAGAGAGAGGAAGTGAGAGAGACGAGCTGAGTGAGAGAATGAGAGAGAGAGAGAGGATGGAGAGAGAGAAGAGGAGAGTGGATGGAAGCGAGAGAATAGAGGATGTAGAGAGAGAGAGCAGAGAGATGAGAGAGAGAGAGGAATGGAGAGCGAGTTAGAGAGAGAGGATGGAGACAGAGTCTAGAGAGGGTTTGGAGAGAGAGAGGGGACGGAGATAGAGAGAGAGAGAAGGGGACGGAGAGAAGAGCGAAAGAGAGGATGGAGAGAGAGAGAGAGGAAGGAGAGAGAGAGAGAGAGAGAAGGAGAGTGCCAGGGAGGATGGAGAGATAAAGAGGTTAGTGATAGAGAGAGAGGATGGAGAGAGAGAGAGAGGATGGAGGGAGTGAGGATGGAGGGAGAGAGAGAGGATGGAGAGAGAGAGAGAGAGGATGGAGAGAGAGAGAGGATTGAGAGAGGATGGAGAGAGATAGAGAGAGGATGGAGAGAGAGAGAGAGGATGGAGAGAGAGAGAGAGGATGGAGAGAGAGAGAGAGAGGATTGAGAGAGAGAGAGAGAGGATTGAGAGAGAGAGAGAGGATGGAGAGAGAGAGAGGATGGAGAGAGAGAGAAGGATAGAGAGAGAAGGATGGAGAGAGAGAGAAGGATGGAGAGAGAGAGAAGGATGGAGAGAGAGAGAAGGATGGAGAGAGAGAGAGTGATAGAGAGAGAGAAGGATGGAGAGAGAGAGGATGGAGAGAGAGAGAGAGGTTGGAGAGAGATTGAGAAAGGATGGAGAGAGAGAGAAGGATGGAGAGAGAGAGAAGGATGGAGAGAGAAGGATGGAGAGAGAGAGAGGATGAAGAGAGAGAGAGGATGGAGAGAGAGAGAGAGAGAGGATGGAGAGAGAGAGAGAGAGGATGGAGAGAGAGAGAGGATGGCGAGGAAGAGAGAGAGAGAGGATGGAGAGGGAAAGTGAGAGAGAGAGGATGGAGAGAGAGAGAGAGGATGGAGAGAGAGAGAGGATGGAGAGAGAGAGAGGATGGAGAGAGAGAGAGAGAGGATGGAGAGAGAGAGAGGATGGAGAGAGAGAGTGAAGGATGAAGAGAGAGAGAAGGATAGAGAGAGAGGATGGAGAGAGAGAGAGAGAGGATGGAGAGAGAGAGAGAGAGGATGGAGAGAGATAGAGAGAGGATGGAGAGAGATAGAGAGAGGATGGAGAGAGAGAGAGAGGATGGAGAGAGAGAGAGAGGATGGAGAGAGAGAGAGAGAGGATGGAGAGAGAGAGAGAGGATTGAGAGAGGATGGAGAGAGATAGAGAGAGGATGGAGAGAGAGAGAGAGGATGGAGAGAGAGAGAGAGGATGGAGAGAGAGAGAGAGAGGATTGAGAGAGAGAGAGAGGATGGAGAGAGAGAGAGGATGGAGAGAGAGAGAGGATGGAGAGAGACAGAGGATGGAGAGAGACAGAGGATGGAGAGAGAGAGGATGGAGAGAGAGAGGATGGAGAGAGAGAGAGGGAGGATGGAGAGAGAGAGAGAGAGGATGGTGAGAGAGAGGGAGAGGATGGTGAGAGAGAGGGAGAGGATGGTGAGAGAGAGGGAGAGGATGGTGAGAGAGAGGGAGAGGATGGTGAGAGAGAGGGAGAGGATGGTGAGAGAGAGGGAGAGGATGGTGAGAGAGAGGGAGAGGATGGAGAGAGCGAGAGGATGGAGAGAGAGAGAGGATGAAGAGAGAGAGGGAGGATGGAGATGGAGAGAGAGAGGGAGAAGATGGAGAGAGAGAGAAAGAGGATGGAGAGAGAGAGAGTGGATGGAGAGAGAGAGAGAGTGAGGATGGAGAGAGAGAGAGTGAGGATGGAGAGAGAGAGAGGGGGATGAAGAGAGAGAGGATGGAGTGGTAGAGAGAGAGAGAGGATGGAGTGGTAGAGAGTGAGAGGATGGAGAGGGAGAGAGAGCGAGAGGATGGAGAGGGAGAGAGAGCGAGAGGATGGAGAGGGAGAGAGAGCGAGAGGATGGAGAGGAAGAGAGAGCGAGAGGATGGAGAGGAAGAGAGAGAGAGAGGATGGAGAGGGAGAGAGAGAGAGAGAAGATGGAGAGAGAGAGAGAGGATGGAGAGAGAGAGAGGATGGAGAGGGAGAGAGGATGAAGAGAGAGAGAGAGGATGGAGAGAGAGAGAGAATGGAGAGAGAGAGAGAGAGAGGATGGAGAGAGAGAGAGCGAGAGTGGATGGAGAGAGAGAGATAGAGGATGTAGAGAGAGAGAGAGAGGATGGAGAGAGAGAGAGGATGGAGAGAGAGTTAGAGAGAGAGGATGGAGACAGAGTTAGAGAGAGGTTGGAGAGAGAGAGGGGACGGAGAGAGAGAGAAAGAGAGGATGGAGAGAGAGAGAGAGAGGAAGGAGAGAGAGAGAGAGAGAGAAGGAGAGTGCCAGGGAGGATGGAGAGATAGAGGTTAGTGATAGAGAGAGAGGATGGAGAGAGAGAGAGAGGATGGAGGGAGAGAGGATGGAGGGAGAGAGGATGGAGAGAGAGAGGGAGAGAGGGGATGAAGAGCGAGAGGATGGAGAGAGAGTGGATGGAGAGAGAGAGGGAGAGAGGGGATGAAGAGTGAGAGGATGGAGAGAGAGAGAGTGAGGATGAAGAGAGGGAGAGAGAGAGAGGGGATGAAGAGAGAGAGGATGGAGAGAGAGAGGAGAGGATGGAGAAAGAGATAGAGGATGGAGAGAGAGAGAGAGGATGGAGAGAGAGAGAGAGAGAGGATGGAGAGAGAGAGAGGATGGCGAGAGAGAGAGGATGGAGAGAGAGAGAGGATGGAGAGAGAGAGGATGGAGAGAGAGAGGATGGAGAGAGAGAGGATGGAGAGAGAGAGGATGGAGAGAGAGAGGATGGAGAGAGAGAGAGGGAGGATGGAGAGAGAGAGAGGGGGAGGATGGTGAGAGAGAGGGAGAGGATGGTGAGAGAGAGGGAGAGGATGGTGAGAGAGAGGGAGAGGATGGTGAGAGAGAGGGAGAGGATGGTGAGAGAGAGGGAGAGGATGGAGAGAGAGAGAGGATGGAGAGAGAGAGGGGATGAAGAGAGAGAGGATGGAGTCGGAGAGAGAGAGTGAGGATGGAGATGGAGAGAGAGAGAGAGAAGATGGAGAGAGAGAGAAAGAGGATGGAGAGAGAGAGAGTGGATGGAGAGAGAGAGAGAGAGAGAGGATGGAGAGAGAGAGAGTGAGGATGGAGAGAGAGAGAGTGAGGATGGAGAGAGAGAGAGGGGGGATGAAGAGAGAGAGGATGGAGTGGTAGAGAGAGAGAGAGGATGGAGTGGTAGAGAGTGAGAGGATGGAGAGGGAGAGAGAGAGAGAGAAGATGGAGAGAGAGAGAGAGGATGGAGAGAGAGAGAGGATGGAGAGAGAGAGAGAGGATGAAGAGAGAGAGAGAGGATGGAGAGAGAGAGAGAATGGAGAGAGAGAGAGAGAGAGGATGGAGAGAGAGAGAGGGAGAGTGGATGGAGAGAGAGAGATAGAGGATGTAGAGAGAGAGAGAGAGAGGATGGAGAGAGAGAGAGGATGGAGAGAGAGTTAGAGAGAGAGGATGGAGACAGAGTTAGAGAGAGGTTGGAGAGAGAGAGGGGACGGAGAGAGAGAGAGAGAGGGGACGGAGAGAGAGAGAAAGAGAGGATGGAGAGAGAGAGAGAGGAAGGAGAGAGAGAGAGAGAGAGAAGGAGAGTGCCAGGGAGGATGGAGAGATAAAGAGGTTAGTGATAGAGAGAGAGGATGGAGAGAGAGAGAGAGGATGGAGGGAGTGAGGATGGAGGGAGAGAGAGAGGGAGAGAGGGGATGAAGAGCGAGAGGATGGAGAGAGAGAGAGTGAGGATGAAGAGAGGGAGAGAGAGAGAGGGGATGAAGAGAGAGAGGATGGAGAGAGAGAGGAGAGGATGGAGAAAGAGATAGAGGATGGAGAGAGAGAGAGAGAGAGGATGGAGAGAGAGAATCGAGAATGGAGATGGAGAGAGAGAGAGGATGGAGAGAGAGAGAAGAGAGGATGGAGAAAGAGAGAGAGGATGGAGAGAGAGAGAGGATGGAGAGAGAGAGAAGAGAGGATGGTGAAAGAGAGAGAGAGAGGATGGAGAGAGAGATAAGAATGGAGAGAGAGAGAGGATGGAGAGAGAGAGGATGGAGAGAGAGAGAGGATGGAGAGAGGGAGTGGATGGAGAGAGAGAGGATGAAGAGAAAGGGAGAGGATGGAGAGAGAGAGAAAGGGGATGGAGAGAGAGAGAGGATGGAGAGAGAGAGAGGATGGAGAGAGAGAGGATGGAGAGAGAGAGGGAGAGAGGGGATGAAGAGCGAGAGGATGGAGAGAGAGTGGATGGAGAGACAGAGGGAGAGAGGGGATGAAGAGGGAGAGGATGGAGAGGGAGAGAGTGAGGATGAAGAGAGAGAGAGAGAGGATGGAGAGAGAGAGAGGATGGAGAGAGAGAGAGGATGGAGAGAGAGAGGGAGAGAGGGGATGAAGAGCGAGAGGATGGAGAGAGAGTGGATGGAGAGAGAGAGGGAGAGAGGGGACGAAGAGCGAGAGGATGGAGAGAGAGAGAGAGGGGATGAAGAGAGAGAGGATGGAGAGAGAGAAGAGAGGATGGAGAAAGAGATAGACAGGGGATGGAGAGAGAGAGGATGGAGAGAGAGAATCGAGAATGGAGATGGAGAGAGAGAGAGGATGGAGAGAGAGAGAAGAGAGGATGGAGAAAGAGAGAGAGGATGGAGAGAGAGAGAGATAGAGGATGTAGAGAGAGAGAGAGAGGATGGAGAGAGAGAGAGAGGATGGAGACAGAGTTAGAGAGAGGATGGAGAGAGAGTTAGAGAGAGGATGGAGAGAGAGAGGGAGAGAGGGGATGAAGAGCGAGAGGATGGAGAGAGAGAGTGAGGATGAAGAGAGGGAGAGAGAGAGAGGGGATGAAGAGAGAGAGGATGGAGAGAGAGAGAAGAGAGGATGGAGAAAGAGATAGACAGGGGATGGAGAGAGAGAGGATGGAGAGAGAGAATCGAGAATGGAGATGGAGAGAGAGAGAGGATGGAGAGAGAGAGAAGAGAGGATGGAGAGAGAGAGAGAGAGGATGGAGAGATAGAGGATGGAGAGAGAGTGGATGGAGAGAGAGTGGATGGAGAGAGAGAGAGGATGGAGAGAGGGAGTGGATGGAGAGAGAGAGAGGATGAAGAGAAAGGGAGAGGATGGAGAGAGAGAGAGGATGGAGAGAGAGAGAGGATGGAGAGAGAGAGAGGATGGAGAGAGAGAGAGGAAGGAGAGGGAGAGAGAGGATGGAGAGGGAGAGAGAGAGAGGGAGGATGGAGAGAGGGAGAGGGAGGACGGAGAGAGAGAGAGAGAGAGAGAGGGAAGACCGAGAGAGAGTGATTGAGGGAAGACCCAGAGAGAGAGAGAGGGAGGAAGGAGAGATTGAGAGTGAGGGAGGACGGAGAGAGAGAGAGTGCGTGAGGAGGAAAAGAGAGAGACTGAGGGAGGACAGAGAGAGAGAGTGAAAGAGGACGGAGAGAGAGAGTGAGGGAGGATGGAGAGAGAGAGAGGATGGAGAGAGAGAGAGAGAGGATGGAGAGAGAGAGAGAGAGGATGGAGAGAGAGAGAGAGAGGATAGAGAGAGAGAGAGAGACGCTGGAGAGAGAGAGAGACGCTGGAGAGAGAGAGAGACGATGGAGAGAGAAAGAGAGAGAGGATGGAGAGAGAGAGAGAGAGGATGGAGAGAGAGAGAGGATGGAGAGAGAGAGAGGATGGAGAGAGAGAGAGGATGGAGAGAGAGAGAGAGAGGATGGAGAGAGAGAGAGAGGATGGAGAGAGAGAGAGAGAGGATGGAGAGAGAGAGAAGGATGGAGAGAGAGAGAAGGATGGAGAGAGAGAGAAGGATGGAGAGAGGATGGAGAGAGAGAGAGAGAGGATGGAGAGAGAGAGAGAGGATGGAGAGAGATTGAGAGAGGATGGAGAGAGATTGAGAGAGGATGGAGAGAGAGAAGGATGGAGAGAGAAGGATGGAGAGAGGATGGAGAGAGAGAGATGATGGAGAGAGAGAAGAGAGGATGGAGAAAGAGAGAGAGGATGGAGAGAGAGAGAGAGAGAGAGGATGGAGAGAGAGAGAAGAGAGGATGGAGAAAGAGAGAGAGAGAGGATGGAGAGAGAGAGGATGGAGAGAGAGAGGATGGAGAGAGAGAGGATGGAGAGAGAGAGGATGGAGAGAGAGAGGATGGAAAGAGAGAGGATGGAGAGAGAGAGGATGGAGAGATGGAGTGGATGGAGAGAGAGAGAGGATGAAGAGAAAGGGAGAGGATGGAGAGAGAGAGAAAGAGGATGGAGAGAGAGAGAGAGGATGAAGAGAGAGAGGCTGGAGAGAGAGAGAAGAGAGGATGGAGAAAGCGAGAGAGAGAGGATGGAGAGAGAGGGGATGGAGAGAGAGAGGGGATGGAGATAGAGAGAGAGGATGGAGAGAGAGAGGAAGGAGAGGGAGAGAGAGGATGGAGAGGGAGAGAGAGAGAGGGAGGATGGAGAGAGGGAGAGGGAGGACGGAGAGAGAGAGAGAGAGAGAGAGGGAAGACCGAGAGAGAGAGTGATTGAGGGAAGACCCAGAGAGAGAGAGAGGGAGGAAGGAGAGATTGAGAGTGAGGGAGGACGGAGAGAGAGAGAGTGCGTGAGGAGGAAAAGAGAGAGACTGAGGGAGGACAGAGAGAGAGAGTGAAAGAGGACGGAGAGAGAGAGTGAGGGAGGATGGAGAGAGAGAGAGGATGGAGAGAGAGAGAGAGAGGATGGAGAGAGAGAGAGAGAGGATGGAGAGAGAGAGAGAGAGGATGGAGAGAGAGAGAGAGACGCTGGAGAGAGAGAGAGACACTGGAGAGAGAGAGAGACGATGGAGAGAGAGAGAGAGAGAGGATGGAGAGAGAGAGAGAGAGAGGATGGAGAGAGAGAGAGGATGGAGAGAGAGAGAGGATGGAGAGAGAGAGAGGATGGAGAGAGAGAGAGAGAGGATGGAGAGAGAGAGAGAGGATGGAGAGAGAGAGAGAGAGGATGGAGAGAGAGAGAGAGAGGATGGAGAGAGAGAGAAGGATGGAGAGAGAGAGAAGGATGGAGAGAGGATGGAGAGAGAGAGAGAGAGGATGGAGAGAGAGAGAGAGGATGGAGAGAGATTGAGAGAGGATGGAGAGAGATTGAGAGAGGATGGAGAGAGAGAAGGATGGAGAGAGAAGGATGGAGAGAGGATGGAGAGAGAGAGATGATGGAGAGAGAGAGAGCGGATGGAGAGAGAGAGAGAGGATGGAGAGAGAGAGAGAGAGAGAGGATGGAGAGAGAGAGGGAGAGGATGGTGAGAGAGAGGCAGAGGATGGAGAGAGAGAGACGATGGAGAGAGAGAGGGGATGGAGAGAGAGTGAGAGAGGGGATGAAGAGAGAGAGGATGGAGTGGGAGAGAGAGAGTGAGGATGGAGAGGGAGAGACAGAGAGAGAAGATGGAGAGAGAGAGAGAGAGAATGGAGAGAGAGAGGATGGAGAGAGAGAGAGAGGATAGAGAGAGAGAGAGAGGATGGAGAGAGAGAGAGAGAGAGGATGGAGAGAGAGAGAGTGAGGATGGAGAGAGAGAGAGAGGGGATGAAGAGAGAGAGGATGGAGTGGTAGAGAGGAGAGAGAGGATGGAGTGGTAGAGAGTGAGAGGATGGAGAGGGAAGAGAGAGCGAGAGGATGGAGAGGGAGAGAGAGCGAGAGGATGGAGAGGGAGAGAGAGCGAGAGGATGGAGAGGGAGAGAGAGCGAGAGGATGGAGAGGGAGAGAGAGCGAGAGGATGGAGAGGGAGAGAGAGAGAGGATGGTGAGGAAGAGAGAGAGAGAGGATGGAGAGGGAAAGTGAGAGAGAGAGAAGATGGAGAGAGAGAGAAGATGGAGAGAGAGAGAGAGAAGATGGAGAGAGAGAGAGAAGATGGAGAGAGAGAGGATGGAGAGAGAGAGAGAGAGAGGATGGAGAGAGAATTCGAGAGAGAGGAAGAGAGAGAGAGAGGATTGAGAGAGATAGGATGGAGAGAGAGAGAGAGGATGGAGAGAGAGAGAAAGGATGGAGAGAGAGAGAGAGGATGGAGAGAGAGAGAGAGAGAGGATGGAGAGAGAGAGAGAGAGAGGATGGAGAGAGAGAGAGAGGGGATGGAGAGAGAGAGAGATAGAGGATGTAGAGAGAGAGAGAGAGGATGGAGAGAGAGAGGATGGAGACAGAGTTAGAGAGAGGATGGAGAGAGTGTTAGAGAGAGGATGGAGAGAGAGAGGGAGAGAGGGGATGAAGAGCGAGAGGATGGAGAGAGAGAGTGAGGATGAAGAGAGGGAGAGAGAGAGAGGGGATGAAGAGAGAGAGGATGGAGAGAGAGAGAAGAGAGGATGGAGAAAGAGATAGACAGGGGATGGAGAGAGAGAGGATGGAGAGAGAGAATCGAGAATGGAGATGGAGAGAGAGAGAGGATGGAGAGAGAGAGAAGAGAGGATGGAGAAAGAGAGAGAGGATGGAGAGAGAGAGAAGAGAGGATGGAGAGAGAGAGAAGAGAGGTTGGAGAAAGAGAGAGAGAGAGGATGGAGAGAGAGAGAGGATGGAGAGAGAGAGAGGTTGGAGAGAGAGAGGATGGAGAGAGAGAGGATGGAGAGAGAGAGGATGGAGAGAGAAGGATGGAGAGAGAGAGGATGGAGAGATGGAGTGGATGGAGAGAGAGAGAGGATGAAGAGAAAGGGAGAGGATGGAGAGAGAGAGAAAGAGGATGGAGAGAGAGAGAGAGGATGAAGAGAGAGAGGCTGGAGAGAGAGAGAAGAGAGGATGGAGAAAGCGAGAGAGAGAGGATGGAGAGAGAGAGGATGGAGAGAGAGGGGATGGAGATAGAGAGAGAGGATGGAGAGAGAGAGGAAGGAGAGGGAGAGAGAGGATGGAGAGGGAGAGAGAGAGAGGGAGGATGGAGAGAGGGAGAGGGAGGACGGAGAGAGAGAGAGAGAGAGAGAGGGAAGACCGAGAGAGAGAGTGATTGAGGGAAGACCCAGAGAGAGAGAGAGGGAGGAAGGAGAGATTGAGAGTGAGGGAGGACGGAGAGAGAGTGCGTGAGGAGGGAAAGAGAGAGACTGAGGGAGGACAGAGAGAGAGAGTGAAAGAGGAAGGAGAGAGAGAGTGAGGGAGGATGGAGAGAGAGAGAGGATGGAGAGAGAGAGAGAGAGGATGGAGAGAGAGAGAGAGAGGATGGAGAGAGAGAGAGAGAGGATGGAGAGAGAGAGAGAGACGCTGGAGAGAGAGAGAGACGCTGGAGAGAGAGAGAGACGATGGAGAGAGAGAGAGAGAGAGGATGGAGAGAGAGAGAGAGAGAGGATGGAGAGAGAGAGAGAGAGGATGGAGAGAGAGAGAGAGAGAGGATGGAGAGAGAGAGAGGATGGAGAGAGAGAGAGGATGGAGAGAGAGAGGATGGAGAGAGAGAGAGGATGGAGAGAGAGAGAGAGAGGATGGAGAGAGAGAGAGAGGATGGAGAGAGAGAGAGAGAGGATGGAGAGAGAGAGAAGGATGGAGAGAGAGAGAAGGATGGAGAGAGAGAGAAGGATGGAGAGAGAGAGAAGGATGGAGAGAGAGAGAAGGATGGAGAGAGGATGGAGAGAGAGAGAGAGAGGATGGAGAGAGAGAGAGAGGATGGAGAGAGATTGAGAGAGGATGGAGAGAGATTGAGAGAGGATGGAGAGAGAGAAGGATGGAGAGAGAAGGATGGAGAGAGGATGGAGAGAGAGAGAGGATGGAGAGAGAGAGAGCGGATGGAGAGAGAGAGAGAGGATGGAGAGAGAGAGAGAGAGAGAGAGAGGATGTAGAGAGAGAGGGAGAGGATGGTGAGAGAGAAGCAGAGGATGGAGAGAGAGAGACGATGGAGAGAGAGAGGGGATGGAGAGAGAGTGAGAGAGGGGATGAAGAGAGAGAGGATGGAGTGGGAGAGAGAGAGTGAGGATGGAGAGGGAGAGACAGAGAGAGAAGATGGAGAGAGAGAGAGAGGATGGAGAGAGAGAGAGAGGATGGAGAGAGAGAGAGAGGATAGAGAGAGAGAGAGAGGATGGAGAGAGAGAGAGAGAGAGGATGGAGAGAGAGAGAGTGAGGATGGAGAGAGAGAGAGAGAGGGGATGAAGAGAGAGAGAGAGGGGATGGAGAGAGAGAGAGATAGAGGATGTAGAGAGAGAGAGAGAGGATGGAGAGAGAGAGAGAGGATGGAGACAGAGTTAGAGAGAGGATGGAGAGAGTGTTAGAGAGAGGATGGAGAGAGAGAGGGAGAGAGGGGATGAAGAGCGAGAGGATGGAGAGAGAGAGTGAGGATGAAGAGAGGGAGAGAGAGAGAGGGGATGAAGAGAGAGAGGATGGAGAGAGAGAGAAGAGAGGATGGAGAAAGAGATAGACAGGGGATGGAGAGAGAGAGGATGGAGAGAGAGAATCGAGAATGGAGATGGAGAGAGAGAGAGGATGGAGAGAGAGAGAAGAGAGGATGGAGAAAGAGAGAGAGGATGGAGAGAGAGAGAGAGAGAGAGGATGGAGAGAAAGAGAAGAGAGGTTGGAGAAAGAGAGAGAGAGAGGATGGAGAGAGAGAGGATGGAGAGAGAGAGGATGGAGAGAGAGAGGATGGAGAGAGAGAGGATGGAGAGAGTGAGGATGGAAAGAGAGAGGATGGAGAGAGAGAGGATGGAGAGATGGAGTGGATGGAGAGAGAGAGAGGATGAAGAGAAAGGGAGAGGATGGAGAGAGAGAGAAAGAGGATGGAGAGAGAGAGAGAGGATGAAGAGAGAGAGGCTGGAGAGAGAGAGAAGAGAGGATGGAGAAAGCGAGAGAGAGAGGATGGAGAGAGAGGGGATGGAGAGAGAGAGGGGATGGAGAGAGAGAGAGGATGGAGAGAGAGAGAGGAAGGAGAGGGAGAGAGAGGATGGAGAGGGAGAGAGAGAGAGGGAGGATGGAGAGAGGGAGAGGGAGGACGGAGAGAGAGAGAGAGAGAGAGAGGGAAGACCGAGAGAGAGAGTGATTGAGGGAAGACCCAGAGAGAGAGAGAGGGAGGAAGGAGAGATTGAGAGTGAGGGAGGACGGAGAGAGAGAGAGTGCGTGAGGAGGAAAAGAGAGAGACTGAGGGAGGACAGAGAGAGAGAGTGAAAGAGGACGGAGAGAGAGAGTGAGGGAGGATGGAGAGAGAGAGAGGATGGAGAGAGAGAGAGAGAGGATGGAGAGAGAGAGAGAGAGGATGGAGAGAGAGAGAGAGAGGATGGAGAGAGAGAGAGAGACGCTGGAGAGAGAGAGAGACGCTGGAGAGAGAGAGAGACGATGGAGAGAGAGAGAGAGAGAGGATGGAGAGAGAGAGAGAGAGAGGATGGAGAGAGAGAGAGAGAGAGGATGGAGAGAGAGAGAGGATGGAGAGAGAGAGAGGATGGAGAGAGAGAGAGAGGATGGAGAGAGAGAGGATGGAGAGAGAGAGGATGGAGAGAGAGAGAGAGGATGGAGAGAGAGAGAGAGGATGGAGAGAGAGAGAGGGAGGATGGAGAGAGAGAGAAGGATGGAGAGAGAGAGAAGGATGGAGAGAGAGAGAAGGATGGAGAGAGAGAGAAGGATGGAGAGAGGATGGAGAGAGAGAGAGAGAGAGGATGGAGAGAGAGAGAGAGGATGGAGAGAGATTGAGAGAGGATGGAGAGAGATTGAGAGAGGATGGAGAGAGAGAAGGATGGAGAGAGAAGGATGGAGAGAGGATGGAGAGAGAGAGAGGATGGAGAGAGAGAGAGCGGATGGAGAGAGAGAGAGAGGATGGAGAGAGAGAGAGAGAGAGAGAGGATGGAGAGAGAGAGGGAGAGGATGGTGAGAGAGAGGCAGAGGATGGAGAGAGAGAGACGATGGAGAGAGAGAGGGGATGGAGAGAGAGTGAGAGAGGGGATGAAGAGAGAGAGGATGGAGTGGGAGAGAGAGAGTGAGGATGGAGAGGGAGAGACAGAGAGAGAAGATGGAGAGAGAGAGAGAGAGGATGGAGAGAGAGAGAGAGGATGGAGAGAGAGAGAGAGGATAGAGAGAGAGAGAGAGGATGGAGAGAGAGAGAGAGAGAGGATGGAGAGAGAGAGAGTGAGGATGGAGAGAGAGAGAGAGGGGATGAAGAGAGAGAGGATGGAGTGGTAGAGAGAGAGAGAGGATGGAGTGGTAGAGAGTGAGAGGATGGAGAGGGAGAGAGAGCGAGAGGATGGAGAGGGAGAGAGAGCGAGAGGATGGAGAGGGAGAGAGAGCGAGAGGATGGAGAGGGAGAGAGAGCGAGAGGATGGAGAGGGAGAGAGAGCGAGAGGATGGAGAGGGAGAGAGAGAGAGGATGGCGAGGAAGAGAGAGAGAGAGGATGGAGAGGGAAAGTGAGAGAGAGAGAAGATGGAGAGAGAGAGAAGATGGAGAGAGAGAGAGAGAAGATGGAGAGAGAGAGAGAAGATGGAGAGAGAGAGAAGATGGAGAGAGAGAGAGAGAGAGGATGGAGAGAGAGAGAGGATGAAGAGAGAGAGAGAGGATGAAGAGAGAGAGAGAGGATGGAGAGAGAGAGAGAGGATGGAGAGAGAGAGAGAGGATGGAGAGAGAGAGAGAGGATGGAGAGAGAGAGAGAGAGAGGATGGAGAGAGAGAGAGAGAGAGGATGGAGAGAGAGAGAGAGGGGATGGAGAGAGAGAGAGATAGAGGATGTAGAGAGAGAGAGAGAGGATGGAGAGAGAGAGAGAGGATGGAGACAGAGTTAGAGAGAGGATGGAGAGAGAGTTAGAGAGAGGATGGAGAGAGAGAGGGAGAGAGGGGATGAAGAGCGAGAGGATGGAGAGAGAGAGTGAGGATGAAGAGAGGGAGAGAGAGAGAGGGGATGAAGAGAGAAGAGAGGATGGAGTAAGGGAGAGAGAGAGGATGGAGAAAGAGATAGACAGGGGATGGAGAGAGAGAGGATGGAGAGAGAGAATCGAGAATGGAGATGGAGAGAGAGAGAGGATGGAGAGAGAGAGAAGAGAGGATGGAGAAAGAGAGAGAGGATGGAGAGAGAGAGAGAGAGAGAGGATGGAGAGAGAGAGAAGAGAGGATGGAGAAAGAGAGAGAGAGAGGATGGAGAGAGAGAGGATGGAGAGAGAGAGGATGGAGAGAGAGAGGATGGAGAGAGAGAGGATGGAGAGAGAGAGGATGGAGAGAGAGAGGATGGAGAGAGAGAGGATGGAAAGAGAGAGGATGGAGAGAGAGAGGATGGAGAGATGGAGTGGATGGAGAGAGAGAGAGGATGAAGAGAAAGGGAGAGGATGGAGAGAGAGAGAAAGAGGATGGAGAGAGAGAGAGAGGATGAAGAGAGAGAGGCTGGAGAGAGAGAGAAGAGAGGATGGAGAAAGCGAGAGAGAGAGGATGGAGAGAGAGGGGATGGAGAGAGAGAGGGGATGGAGAGAGAGAGGATGGAGAGAGAGAGATGGAGGATGGAGAGAGAGAGAGGATGGAGAGAGAGAGAGGGAGGATTTAAAGAGCGAGAGGGAGCATGGAGATAGAGAGAGAGGATGGAGAGAGAGAGAGGGAGGATGGAGAGAGAGAGAGAGAGAGGATGGAGAGTGTGAGAGGGAGGATGGAGAGAGAGAGAGGGAGGACGGAGAGAGAGAGAGGGAGGATTGAGAGAGAGAGAGGGAGGATGGAGAGAGAGAGAGAGGGAGGATGGAGAGAGAGAGAGAGGGAGGATGGAGAGAGAGAGAGGGAGGATGGAGAGAGAGAGAGGGAGGATGGAGAGAGAGAGAGAGGGAGGACGGAGAGAGAGAGTGAGGGAGGACCGAGAGATAATGAGTGAGGGAGGACCGAGAGAGAGAGAGGGAGGAAGGAGAGATTGAGAGTGAGGGAGGACAGAGATAGAGAGAGTGAGGGAGGACAGAGATAGAGAGAGTGAGGGAGGACAGAGATAGAGAGAGTGAGGGAGGATGGAGAGAGAGAGAGTGAGGGAGGATGGAGAGAGAGAGAGTGAGAGAGGACGGGGAGAGAGAGTGAGGGAGGACGGAGAGAGAGAGAGGCTGGAGAGAGAGTTAGAGAGAGGAAGGAGAGAGAGAGAGAGAGGAGAGAGAGAGAGAGAGTGGAGAGCGAGAGAGAGAGAGGTTGGAGAGAGAGTTAGAGAGAGAGAGAGGATGGAGAGAGAGAGAGAGAGGATGGAGAGAGAGTTAGAGAGAGTGGATGGAGAGAGAGTTAGAGAGAGGATGGAGAGAGAGAGTTAGAGAGAGGATGTAGAGAGAGGATGGAGAGAGAGGATGGAGAGAGAGGATGGAGAGAGAGGATGGAGAGAGAGGATGGAGAGTGAGAGAGAGAGAGAGAGGATGGAGAGTGAGAGAGAGAGAGAGGATGGAGAGTGAGAGAGAGAGAGAGGATGGAGAGAGAGAGAGGATGGAGAGAGAGAGAGGATGGAGAGAGAGAGAGGATGGAGAGAGAGAGAGGATGGAGAGAGAGAGAGGATGGAGAGAGAGAGAGGATGGAGAGAGAGAGAGGATGGAGAAAGAGAGAGGATGGAGAGAGAGAGAGGATGGAGAGAGAGAAGAGAGGATAGAGAAAGAGAGAGAGAGAGGATGGAGAGAGAGAAAGGATGGAGAGAGAGAGAGAGGATGGAGAGAGAGAGAGAGGATGGAGAGAGAGAGAGAGGATGGAGAGAGAGAGAAAGGATGGAGAGAGAGAGAGAGAGGATGGAGAGAGCGGATGGAGAGAGCGGATGGAGAGAGAGGATTGAGAGAGAGGATGGAGAGAGAGGATGGAGAGAGAGGATGGAGAGAGAGGATGGAGAGAGGGGATGAAGAGAGAGAGGATGGAGAGAGAGGATGAAGAGAGAGGGGATGAAGAGAGAGAGGATGGAGAGAGAGTGAGAGAGGATGGAGAGTGAGAGAGGATGGAGAGAGAGAGAGGATGGAGAGAGAGAGAGGATGGAGAGAGAGAGAGGATGCAGAGAGAGAGGGGATGGAGAGAGAGAGGGGATGGAGAGAGAGAGAGGATGGAGAGAGAGAGAGGATGGAGAGAGAGAGAGGATGGAGAGAGAGAGAGGATGGAGAGAGAGAGAGGATGGAGAGAGAGAGAGAGAGGATGGAGAGAGAGAGAGGATGGAGAGAGAGGATGGAGAGAGAGAGAGGATGGAGAGAGAGAGAGAGGATGGAGAGAGAGAGAGAGGATGGAGAGAGAGAGAGAGGATGGAGAGAGAGAGAGAGGATGGAGAGAGAGAGAGAGAGGATGGAGAGAGAGAGAGGATGGAGAGAGGGGATGGAGAGAGAGGATGGAGAGAGAGGATGGAGAGAGGGGATGAAGAGAGAGAGGATGGAGAGAGTGTGAGAGAGGATGGAGAGTGAGTGAGGATGGAGAGAGAGAGAGAGAGGATGGAGAGAGAGAGAGGATGCAGAGAGAGAGAGGGGATGGAGAGAGAGAGGGGATGGAGAGAGAGAGAGGATGGCGAAAGAGAGGATGGAGAAAGAGAGAGAGAGAGGATGGAGAGAGAGAGAGGGGATGGAGAGAGAGAGAGGATGGAGAGAGAGAGAGGATGGAGAGAGAGAGAAGATGGAGAGAGAGAGGATGGAGAGAGAGAGAAGAGAGGATGGAGAGAGAGAGAGAGGATGGAGAGAGATAGAGGATGGAGAGAGAGGATGGAGAGAGAGAGAGAGGATGGAGAGAGAGAGAGAGGATGGAGAGAGAGAGAGAGTTTGGAGAGAGAGAGAGGATGGAGAGAGAGAGAGAGAGGATGGAGAGAGAGAGGATGGAGAGAGAGAGGATGGAGAGAGAGAGGATGGAGGGAGAGAGGATGGAGAGAGAGAGGATGGAGAGAGAGGGGATGGAGAGAGGGGATGTAGAGAGAGAGGATGGAGAGAGAGACAGAGGATGGAGAGAGAGACAGGATGGAGAGAGAGAGGATGGAGAGAGAGAGGATGGAGAGAGAGAGAGGATGGAGAGAGAGAGAGGATGGAGAGAGAGAGAGGATGGAGAGAGAGAGAGGATGGAGAGAGAGAGTGAGGGAGGACGGAGAGATAGAGATTGAGGGAGGACGGAGAGAGAGAGTGAGGGAGGATGGAGAGAGAGATTGAGGGAGGATGGTGAGAGAAATTGAGGGAGGATGGAGAGAGAGAGAGTGAGGGAGGACGGAGAGAGAGAGAGTTAGGGAAGACGGAGAGAGAGATAGTGAGGGAGGACGGAGAGAGAGAGAGTGAGGGAGGACGGAGAGAGAGAGAGTGAGGGAAAACGGAGAGAGAGAGAGTGAGGGAGGACGGAGAGAGAGTGAGGGAGGACGGAGAGAGAGTGAGGGAGGATGGAGAGAGAGTGAGTGAGGGAGGACCGAGAAAGAGAGAGGGAGGAAGGAGAGATTGAGAGTGACGGAGGATGGAGAGAGAGAGAGTGAGGGAGTATGGAAAGAGAGAGAGTGAGGGAGGACGGAGAGAGAGAGAGTGAGGGAGGACGGAGAGAGAGAGAGTGAGGGAGGACGGAGAGAGAGAGAGTGAGGGAGGACGGAGAGAGAGAGAGTGAGGGAGGACGGAGAGAGAGAGAGTGAGGGAGGACGGAGAGAGAGAGAGTGAGGGAGGACGGAGAGAGAGAGAGTGAGGGAGGACGGAGAGAGAGTGAGGGAGGACGGAGAGAGAGAGAGTGAGGGAGGACGGAGAGAGAGAGAGTGAGGGAGGACGGAGAGATTGAGAGGATGGAGAGAGAGTTAGAGAGAGGATGGAGAGAGAGTTAGAGAGAGGATGTAGAGAGAGTGAGAGGATGGAGAGAGAGTGAGAGGATGGGGAGAGAGAGAGAGGATAGAGAGAGAGAGAGGATGGAGAGAGAGAGAGAGAGGATGGAGAGAGAGAGGATGGAGAGAGAGAGGATGGAGAGAGAGAGGATGGAGAGAGAGAGGATGGAGAGAGAGAGAGGATGGAGAGGTAGAGAAAGGATGGAGAGAGAGAGAGAGAGAGGATGGGGAGGGAGAGAGAGAGGGGAGAGAGAGAGAGAGGATGGAGAGAGAGAGAGAGGATGGAGAGAGAGAGAGAGGATGGAGAGAGAGAGAGAGGATGGAGAGAGAGAGAGAGAGAGAGAATGGGGAGAGAGAGAGAGAATGGGGAGAGAGAGAGAGAGAGGATGGGTAGAGAGAGAGAGGATGGGGAGAGAGAGAGAGAGAGGATGGGGAGAGAGAGAGAGGATGGAGAGAGAGAGAGAGAGAGGATGGAGAGAGAGAGAGAGAGGGTGGGGAGAGAGAGAGAGGATGGAGAGAGAGAGAGAGGATGGAGAGAGAGAGAGAGAGAGGATGGTGAGAGAGATCGATAGGAACGAGGAGAAAGAGATGCAGACGGAGAGAGAGATCGATAGGTACGGGGGGAGAGAGAGAGATGTAGACGGAGAGAGAGATCGATAGGTACGGGGGAGAGAGAGATGTAGACAATGAGAGAGATCGATAGGAACGAGGAGAGAGAGATGTAGATGGAGAGATAGATCGATAGGAATGGGGGGAGAGAGGGATGTAGACGGAGAGAGAGATCGATAGGAACAGGGGGAGAGAGAGAGATGTAGACGGAGAGAGAGATCGATAGGAACGATGGGAGAGAGAGAGATGTAGACGGAGAGAGAGATCGATAGGTACGGGGGGAGAGAGAGAGATGTAGACGGAGAGAGAGATCGATAGGTACGGGGGGAGAGAGAGAGATGTAGACGGAGAGAGAGATCGATAGGTACGGGGGGAGAGAGAGAGATGTAGACGGAGAGAGAGATCGATAGGTACGGGAGAGTGAGAGAGATGTAGACGGAGAGAGAGATCGATAGTAACGGGTGAGGGAGAGAGATGTAGACAGAGAGTGGGATCAATAGGAATGTGAGGAGGAGTGAGAGGCGTAGACAGAGAGATCGATAGGTACGGGGGGAGAGAGAGAGATGTAGACGGAGAGAGAGATGTAGACAGAGAGAGAGATCGACAGGTACGGGAGAGTGAGAGAGATGTAGACAGAGAATGGTATCAATAGGAATGTGAGGGGGAGAGAGAGAGAGATTTTGACGGAGAGTGTGATCGACAGGAATGGGGGGGAGAGTGAGAGAGATGTAGACAGAGAGTGGGATCGATAGGAATGTGAGGGGGAGAGAGAGAGAGAGATTTTGATGGAGAGTGGGACTGATTCAGTCTCTCTTGCATGTCTGGAGTTGGGCGGGCTGAGAGAGTTATGATTTACATGCTCTGGCAGGCGGCCTGGTTTGTCAGGAGCTGGGAGCCAGTATAAACAGACTGAGAGGCTTTCTAGCTACACTTGGACATGGGATACATCCTTCCAAATAAAGATCATTTCTTTTTTTGGAACCAGATGTTGATGATTTGGGAACCACACCTTCTGTTACTCAACAGCAAACATGTGGAAAATCTCTCCCACAGGAGCTGTGCGCAGTCTATCTGACCCTCAGACACACACTCCGAGACTCACCTCACTCAATCATTGGTGGTCTGCATCTCACCCACAAATTGTCCTCGTCATTATAACCTTTCAGTTCTGGTGGTGAACTTTTAATGCACCTCTGTACTGCCTCCAGTGGGTCTGGGTGTAATCTAACTGAGGGATATGGAGACCGGAACTGTGCGCAGTGCTCCAAGTGTGGTCTAACTGAGGGATATGGAGACCGGAACTGTGCGCAGTGCTCCAAGTGTGGTCTAACCAAGGGATTTGGAGACCGGAACTGTGCGCAGTGCTCCAAGTGTGGTCTAACCGAGGGATTTGGAGACCGGAACTGTGCACAGTGCTCCAAGTGTGGTCTAACCGAGGGATTTGGAGACCGGAACTGTGCACAGTGCTCCGAGTGTGGTCTAACCGAGGGATTTGGAGACCGGAACTGTGCACAGTGCTCCGAGTGTGGTCTAACCGAGGGATACGGAGACCGGAACTGTGCACAGTGCTCCGAGTGTGGTCTAAGGAAGGTGAGAAGGCAAAATCATCGCAGTAATCCCTGTGGGAGTGAGTTCCCCATTCTCCCCACTCTCTGGGTAGAGGATTTGGACCTGAATTCCTGATTGGATTTATTCCTGAGTGTCTGATATTGAAGCTTGCTAACCATTTGCTCACCCTCCCCCCCCCCACCATCATTCTCATCTCCCCTACATGTTGAACGATCTCAAGTCTCCAACATGCTAAGAGATAACTTTGGGACCAGACTGATATGTTGGACAGGGTATAGCTGACTAACTTGATGTTTACATACCAGTTAAATGTGAAATGTAACGAGATAGAGAAATAGTAAGAGAGACAGAGAGAGGCCCTGAGAGAGAGAGAGAGAGAGAGAGAGAGACAGACAGAGGCAGGTGGAGGGAAACAGGGAGGGGCAGTGCGGGTGAGGTGGTGGGGGAGAGACAGACAGGGGGAGACATGGTGAGAGAGCATGACAGAGAGAGAGAGAGAGACAGGGGAAGGGAAAGTCAGTGGGAGAGAGAGAGTGAAACAGAGACAGAGGAAGAGAGGCAGAGACCAGGAGAGAGATGTAGACACAGAAAGAGAGAGAGGGAGAGACAGAGAGAGAGAGGAAGAGAAACAGAGTGAAATGGAGAGGGACAGAAAGAGAATGACAGAGAGAGACAGAAAGTGAGTGAGCCAGAAACAGGGATAGGGAGAGACAGAGTGAGAGGGGGAGACAGAGTGAGAGGGAGAGAGACAGAGAGAGACAGAGTGAGGGGGGAGAGACAGAGAGGGAGGGAGAGACAGAGAGAGAGGGAGAGACAGTGAGAGAGGGAGAGACAGTGAGAGAGGGAGAGACAGACAAACAGAGAGAGAGAGAGAGAGAGAGAGACAGAGAGAGAGAGAGAGAGACAGAGAGAGAGAGTGAGAGAGGGAGAGACAGTGAGAGAGGGAGAGACAGTGAGAGAGGGCGAGAGAGACAGAGTGAGAGAGGGACAGAGAGAGAGAGAGACACAGACAGACAGAGAGAGAGAGAGAGAGAGGGAGCGTGGGCTGGGGTGAGGGGGATACTGTGCATGGGAGGTTAGGATGTTGGTTCTGTCTCTGTGAAATTTAGCATGGTGGTGCTGCTTTGACTGACACTGAGTTCCTTGCCTGGGGCAAGAGACCCTGTCTCAGGACAGACAGCAGGTCAAGGAACATCTGAGAGAAGTCAAAGTGTGTGGAGAAATTCCCAGACTCGGGCTGAACAACAAGGACATTTATTATTAACTGAGATTTAACAGAGGAGCAGTTAGGGCCAGAGGAATGAGATGGAGATTGGTGTCACAATTCATACAGTGACTCAGGCAAGGGAAATACTATGGTATACAATGAGAGCAGAGAACAGAGATAGAGGGTGCTGGGTAGTGATAGAGGGCACTGGGCAGTGATAGGGGCGTTGGGCAGTGATAGGGGGCACTGGGAAGTGACAGTGGGTGCTGGGCAGTGATAGTGGGCACTGGGCAGTGATAGGGGCGCTGGGCAGTGATAGGGGGTGCTGGGCAGTGATAGGGGGCACTGGGCAGTGACAGTGGGCGCTGGGCAGTGATAGCAGGCACTGGGCAGTGACAGTGGGCGCTGGGCAGTGATAGAGGACACTGGGCAGTGATAGAGGGCACTGGGCAGTGATAGAGGGCACTGGGCAGTGATAGAGGGCACTGGGCAGTGACAGTGGGCGCTGGGCAGTGATAGAGGACACTGGGCAGTGATAGAGGACACTGGGCAGTGATAGAGGACACTGGGCAGTGATAGAGGACACTGAGCAGTGATGGAGGGTGCTGGGCAGTGATAGAGGGCACTGGGCAGTGATAGGGAACGCTGGACAGTGACAGTGGGCACTGGGCAGTGATCGAGGGCACTGGGCAGTGATCGAGGGCACTGGGCAGTGACAGTAGGCACTGGGCAGTGACAGTGGGTGCTGGTCAGTGATGGAATTGCTGGGCAGTGACAGTGGGCGCTGGGCAGAGATAGGGGCACTGGGCAGTGACAGTGGGCACTGGGCAGTGATCGAGGGCAATGGGCAGTGACAGTGGGCACTGGACAGTGATGGAATTGCTGGGCATTGACAGTGGGCGCTGGGCAGAGATAGGGGCGCTGGGCTGTGATAGAGGGCACTGGGCAGTGATAGAGGGCACTGGGCAGTGACAGAGGGCACTGGGCAGTGATAGAGGGCACTGGGTCGTGTCTGAGGACACTGGGCAGTGACAGTGGGTGCTGGGCAGTGACAGTGGGCACTAGGCAGTGACAGTGGGCACTGGGCAGTGATGGAATTGCTGGGCAGTGACAGTGGGCACTAGGCAGTGACAGTGGGCGCTGGGCAGTGATAGAGGACACTGAGCAGTGATGGGGGGTGCTGGGCAGTGATAGAGGGCACTGGGCAGTGATAGAGGACTCTGGACAGTGACAGTGGGCACTGGGCAGTGATAGAGGGCACTGGGCAGTGATCGAGGGCACTGGGCAGTGATCGAGGGCACTGGGCAGTGCCAGTGGGCACTGGGCAGTGACAGTAGGCACTGGGCAGTGACAGTGGGCGCTGGTCAGTGATGGAATTGCTGGGCAGTGACAGTGGGCGCTGGGCAGAGATAGGGGCACTGGGCAGTGACAGTGGGTGCTGGGCAGTGATAGAGGACGCTGGGCAGTAATAGAGGGCACTGGGCAGTAATAGAGGGCACTGGGCAGTGATGGAGGACACTGAGCAGTGATGGAGGGCGCTGGACAGTGATAGAGGATACTGGGCAGTGATAGAGGACGCTGGAAAGTGACAGTGGGCGCTGGGCAGTGACAGTGGGCACTGGGCAGTGATCGAGGGCACTGGGCAGCGATCGCAGGCACTGGGCAGTGACAGTGGGCACTGGGCAGTGACAGTGGGCGCTGGGTCGTGTTGGAGGACACTGGGCAGTGATAGAGGGCTCTGGGCAGTGACAGTGGGCGCTGGGTCGTGTCGGAGGACACTGGGCAGTGACAGTGGGTGCTGGGCAGTGACAGTGGGCGCTGGGCAGTGACAGTGGGCGCTGGGCAGTGATGGAATTGCTGGGCAGTGACAGTGGGTGCTGGGCAGAGATAGGGGCTCTGGGCAGAGATAGGGGTGCTGGGCAGTGATGGTTGGCACTAGGCAGTGACAGTGGGTGCTGGGCAGTGACAGTCGGCTCTGGGCAGTGATGGAGGGCACTGGGCAGTGATAGAGGACACTGGGCAGTGATAGAGGACACTGGGCAGTGATAGAGGGCGCTGGGCAGTGATGGAGGGCACTGGGCAGTGATAGAGGGCGTTGGGCAGTGATAGAGGGCACTGGGCAGTGATAGAGGGCACTGGGCAGTGACAGTGGGCGCTGGGCAGTGATAGAGGGCACTGGGCAGTGATAGAGGACACTGGGCAGTGATAGAGGGCACTGGGCAGTGATAGAGGGCACTGGGCAGTGATAGAGGGCACTGGGCAGTGACAGTGGGCACTGGGCAGTGACAGTGGGTGCTAGGCAGTGACAGTGGGCGCTGGGCAGTGATAGAGGGCGCTGGGCATTGATGGAGGACGCTGGACAGTGATAGAGGGCACTGGACAGTAATAGAGGGCGCTGGGCAGTGACAGTGGGCGCTGGGCAGTGATCGAGGGCACTGGGCAGTGACAGTGGGCACTGGGCAGTGACAGTGGGCGCTGGGTCATGTCAGAGGACACTGGGCAGTGATAGAGGGCGCTGGAAAGTGACAGTGGGCGCTGGGTCGTGTCGGAGGACACTGGGCAGTGACAGTGGGCGCTGGGCAGTGACAGTGGGCGCTGGGCAAAGATAGGGGTGCTGGGCAGAGATAGGGGTGCTGGGCAGTGATGGTGGGCACTAGGCAGTGACAGTGGGCGCTGGGCAGTGACAGTGGGCACTGGGCAGTGATAGAGGGTGCTGGGCAGTGATAGAGGGCGCTGGGCAGTGATAGAGGACACTGTGCAGTGATAGTGGGTGCTGGGCAGTGATAGAGGGCACTGGGCAGTGATAGAGGGCACTGGGCAGTGATAGAGGGCACTGGGCAGTGACAGTGGGCGCTGGGCAGTGATAGAGGGCACTGGGCAGTGATAGAGGGCGCTGGGCCATGTCGGAGGACACTGGGCAGTGATAGAGGGCACTGGGCAGTGACAGTGGGCGCTGGGAAGTGATAGAGGGCGCTGGGCAGTGATAGAGGGCACTGGGCAGTGATGGAGTTGCTGGGCAGTGACAGTGGGCGCTGGGCAGAGATAGGGGCGCTGGGCAGTGACAGTGGGCACTGGGCAGTGGCGGAGGGTGCTGGGCAGTGACGGAGGGCGCTGGGCAGATATAGAGGCGCTGGGCAGTGATAGAGGGTGCTGGGCAGCGACAGTGGGCGCTGGGCAGTGACGGTGGGCGCTGGGCAGTGACAGTGGGCGCTGGGCAGTGACAGTGGGCGCTGGGCCGTGTCGGAGGACACTGGGCAGTGATAGAGGGCGCTGGACAGTAACAGTGGGTGCTGGGCAGTGACAGTGGGCGCTGGGCAGTGACAGTGCGCGCTGGGCAGTGATAGAGGGCGCTGGGCAGTGATAGAGGGTGCTGGGCAGTGACAGTGGGCGCTGGGCAGTGACAGTGGGCGCTGGGCCGTGACAGTGGGCACTGGACCGTGACAGTGGGCGCTGGGCAGTGATAGAGGGCGCTGGGCAGTGATGGAGGGCGCTGGGCAGTGATGGAGGGCGCTGGACAGTGATGGAGGACGCTGAGCAGTGATGGAGGACACTGGGCAGTGATGAAGGACACTGGGCAGTGACAGTGGGCGCTGGGCAGTGACGGAGGATTCTGGGCAGTGATGGAGGGCGCTGGGCAGTGACGGTGGGTGCTGGGCAGTGACGGAGGGCATTGGGCAGTGATTGAGGGCACTGGGCGGTGTCGGAGGACACTGGGCAGTGACAGGGGGCACTGGGCAGTGATGGAGGACACTGGGCAGTGATGGCGGGCACTGGGCAGTGATGGAGGGTGCTGGGCAGTGACAGTGGGTCCTGGGCAGTGACAGTGGGCGCTGGGCAGGGATAGGGGCGCTGGGCTGTGATAGAGGGCACTGGGCAGTGATAGAGGGCACTGGGCAGTGACAGAGGGCACTGGGCAGTGATAGAGGGCACTGGGTCGTGTCTGAGGACACTGGGCAGTGACAGTGGGTGCTGGGCAGTGACAGTGGGCACTGGGCAGTGACAGTGGGCACTGGGCAGTGATGGAATTGCTGGGCAGTGACAGTGGGCGCTGGGCAGTGATAGAGGACACTGGGCAGTGACAGTGGGCGCTGGGCAGTGACAGTGGGCGCTGGGCCGTGTTGGAGGACACTGGGCAGTGATAGCGGGCACTGGGCAGTGATAGAGGGCACTGGGCAGCGACAGGGGACACTGGGCAGCGAAATGGGGCACTGGGAAGTTACAGGGGGCACTGGGCAGTGACAGAGGGCACTGGGCAGTGACAGAGGGCACTGGGCAGTGACAGGGGACACTGGGCAGTGACAGAAGGCACTGGGCAGTGACAGGGGGCACTGGGCAGTGACAGGGGACACTGGGCAGTGACAGGGGGCACTGGGCAGTGACAGGGGGCACTGGGCAGTGATAGAGGGCACTGGGCAGTGACAGGGGGCACTGGGCAGTGACAGAGGGCACTGGGCAGTGACAGGGGACACTGGGCAGTGACAGGGGGCACTGGGCAGTGACAGGGGGCACTGGGCAGTGACAGAGGGCACTGGGCAGTGACAGGGGGCACTGGGCAGTGACAGGGGACACTGGGCAGTGACAGGGGGCACTGGGCAGTGACAGAGGGCACTGGGCAGTGACAGGGGGCACTGGGCAGTGACAGGGGGCACTGGGCAGTAATAGAGGGCACTGGGCAGTGATAGAGGGCACTGGGCAGTGACAGGGGGCACTGGGCAGTGACAGAGGGCACTGGGCAGTGACAGGGGGCACTGGGCAGTGACAGGGGGCACTGGGCAGTGACAGGGGACACTGGGCAGTGACAGAGGGCACTGGGCAGTGATGGAGACTCTGTGCTTTGGTTCTGCCCGAGTGTGAATGTGAATACACTGAGGTTTGTCCTTTCTCCTCTCCCCAGGAGTGCCCTCCCGTGCCAATGGAGGACTGGGCCGGATGTTGCTGCCTTCAGTGATGCGTGGTAAGCGGGCAAGGTTCGGGGTGGGGGTGGTTGTGGTGGGCGAGGGCCAACCAATGGGTGTTTGTGTGTTAGGAGGGCACACGGACAACTGGCATGGTTGTCATAATTGGGGTTGTTAATAAAGTTATATCTGGGAGGACCATGGTTGGGGTTGTTAATAAAGTTATATCTGGGAGGACAGTGGTTGTTAATAAAGTTATATCTGGGAGGACAGTGGTTGTTAATAAAGTTATATCTGGGAGGACAGTGGTTAGTGTTGTTAATAAAGTTATATCTGGGAGGACCATGGTTGGGGTTGTTAATAAAGTTATATCTGGGAGGACCATGGTTGGTGTTGTTAATAAAGTTATATCTGGGAGGACCCTGGTTGTTAATAAAGTTATATCTGGGAGGACCCTGGTTGTTAATAAAGTTATATCTGGGAGGACAGTGGTTGTTAATAAAGTTATATCTGGGAGGACCATGGTTGGGATTGTTAATAAAGTTATATCTGGGAGGACCGTGGTTGTTAATAAAGTTATATCTGGGAGGACCGTGGTTGTTAATAAAGTTATATCTGGGAGGACAGTGGTTGTTAATAAAGTTATATCTGGGAGGACCATGGTTGGGGTTGTTAATAAAGTTATATCTGGGAGGACCGTGGTTGTTAATAAAGTTATATCTGGGAGGACCATGGTTGGGGTTGTTAATAAAGTTATATCTGGGAGGACCGTGGTTGTTAATAAAGTTATATCTGGGAGGACAGTGGTTAGTGTTGTTAATAAAGTTATATCTGGGAGGACCGTGGTTGTTAATAAAGTTATATCTGGGTGGACCATGGTTGGGGTTGTTAATAAAGTTATATCTGGGAGGACCATGGTTGGTGTTGTTAATAAAGTTATATCTGGGAGGACCATGGTTGGGGTTGTTAATAAAGTTATATCTGGGAGGACCATGGTTGGGGTTGTTAATAAAGTTATATCTGGGAGGACAGTGGTTGTTAATAAAGTTATATCTGGGAGGACCATGGTTGGGGTTGTTAATAAAGTTATATCTGGGAGGACAGTGGTTGTTAATAAAGTTATATCTGGGAGGACCATGGTTGGGGTTGTTAATAAAGTTATATCTGGGAGGACCGTGGTTGTTAATAAAGTTATATCTGGGAGGACAGTGGTTGTTAATAAAGTTATATCTGGGAGGACCATGGTTGGGGTTGTTAATAAAGTTATATCTGGGAGGACCATGGTTGGGGTTGTTAATAAAGTTATATCTGGGAGGACCGTGGTTGGGGTTGTTAATAAAGTTATATCTGGGAGGACCATGGTTGGGGTTGTTAATAAAGTTATATCTGGGTGGACCATGGTTGGGGTTGTTAATAAAGTTATATCTGGGAGGACCGTGGTTGTTAATAAAGTTATATCTGGGAGGACAGTGGTTGTTAATAAAGTTATATCTGGGAGGACCATGGTTGGGGTTGTTAATAAAGTTATATCTGGGAGGACCGTGGTTGTTAATAAAGTTATATCTGGGAGGACCATGGTTGGGGTTGTTAATAAAGTTATATCTGGGAGGACCATGGTTGGGGTTGTTAATAAAGTTAAATCTGGGAGGACCATGGTTGGGGTTGTTAATAAAGTTATATCTGGGAGGACCGTGGTTGTTAATAAAGTTATATCTGGGAGGACAGTGGTTAGTGTTGTTAATAAAGTTATATCTGGGAGGACCATGGTTGGGGTTGTTAATAAAGTTATATCTGGGAGGACCGTGTTTGAGGTTGTTAATAAAGTTATATCTGGGAGGACCGTGGTTGTTAATAAAGTTATATCTGGGAGGACCATGGTTGGTGTTGTTAATAAAGTTATATCTGGGAGGACCGTGGTTGGGGTTGTTAATAAAGTTATATCTGGGAGGACCGTGGTTGTTAATAAAGTTATATCTAGGAGGACAGTGGTTGTTAATAAAGTTATATCTGGGAGGACAGTGGTTAGTGTTGTTAATAAAGTTATATCTGGGAGGACCATGGTTGGGGTTGTTAATAAAGTTATATCTGGGAGGACCATGGTTGGGGTTGTTAATAAAGTTATATCTGGGAGGACCATGGTTGGGATTGTTAATAAAGTTATATCTGGGAGGACCATGGTTGGTGTTGTTAATAAAGTTATATCTGGGAGGACCCTGGTTGTTAATAAAGTTATATCTGGGAGGACCCTGGTTGTTAATAAAGTTATATCTGAGAGGACCGTGGTTGGGATTGTTAATAAAGTTATATTTGGGAGGACCATGGTTGGTGTTGTTAATAAAGTTATATCTGGGAGGACCGTGGTTGTTAATAAAGTTATATCTGGGAGGACCCTGGTTGTTAATAAAGTTATATCTGGGAGGACAGTGGTTGGTGTTGTTAATAAAGTTATATCTGGAATGACCGTGGTTTGGGTTGTTAATAAAGTTATATCTGGGAGGACCGTGGTTGTTAATAAAGTTATATCTGGGAGGACCATGGTTGGGGTTGTTAATAAAGTTATATCTGGGAGGACCATGGTTGGGGTTGTTAATAAAGTTATATCTGGGAGGACCGTGGTTGTTAATAAAGTTATATCTGGGAGGACCATGGTTGGGGTTGTTAATAAAGTTATATCTGGGAGGACCGTGGTTGTTAATAAAGTTATATCTGGGAGGACAGTGGTTAGTGTTGTTAATAAAGTTATATCTGGGAGGACCATGGTTGGGGTTGTTAATAAAGTTATATCTGGGAGGACCGTGGTTGGTGTTGTTAATAAAGTTATATCTGGGAGGACCGTGTTTGAGGTTGTTAATAAAGTTATATCTGGGAGGACCGTGGTTGGTGTTGTTAATAAAGTTATATCTGGGAGGACCGTGGTTGGGGTTGTTAATAAAGTTATATCTGGGAGGACCGTGGTTGGGGTTGTTAATAAAGTTATATCTGGGAGGACCATGGTTGGGGTTGTTAATAAAGTTATATCTGGGAGGACCGTGGTTGTTAATAAAGTTATATCTGGGAGGACAGTGGTTAGTGTTGTTAATAAAGTTATATCTGGGAGGACCATGGTTGGGGTTGTTAATAAAGTTATATCTGGGAGGACCGTGGTTGGTGTTGTTAATAAAGTTATATCTGGGAGGACCGTGTTTGAGGTTGTTAATAAAGTTATATCTGGGAGGACCGTGGTTGGTGTTGTTAATAAAGTTATATCTGGGAGGACCGTGGTTGGGGTTGTTAATAAAGTTATATCTGGGAGGACCGTGGTTGGGGTTGTTAATAAAGTTATATCTGGGAGGACCGTGGTTGTTAATAAAGTTATATCTGGGAGGACCATGGTTGGTGTTGTTAATAAAGTTATATCTGGGAGGACCGTGGTTGTTAATAAAGTTATATCTGGGAGGACCATGGTTGGGGTTGTTAATAAAGTTATATCTGGGAGGACCATGGTTGGGATTGTTAATAAAGTTATATCTGGGAGGACCGTGGTTGTTAATAAAGTTATATCTGGGAGGACCATGGTTGGTGTTGTTAATAAAGTTATATCTGGGAGGACCCTGGTTGTTAATAAAGTTATATCTGGGAGGACCATGGTTGTTAATAAAGTTATATCTGGGAGGACCCTGGTTGTTAATAAAGTTATATCTGGGAGGACCGTGGTTGGGATTGTTAATAAAGTTATATTTGGGAGGACCATGGTTGGTGTTGTTAATAAAGTTATATCTGGGAGGACCCTGGTTGTTAATAAAGTTATATCTGGGAGGACCCTGGTTGTTAATAAAGTTATATCTGGGAGGACAGTGGTTGGTGTTGTTAATAAAGTTATATCTGGAATGACCGTGGTTTGGGTTGTTAATAAAGTTATATCTGGGAGGACCGTGGTTGTTAATAAAGTTATATCTGGGAGGACCGTGGTTGTTAATAAAGTTATATCTGGGAGGACCATGGTTGGTGTTGTTAATAAAGTTATATCTGGGAGGACCGTGGTTGTTAATAAAGTTATATCTGGGAGGACCATGGTTGGGGTTGTTAATAAAGTTATATCTGGGAGGACCATGGTTGGGATTGTTAATAAAGTTATATCTGGGAGGACCGTGGTTGTTAATAAAGTTATATCTGGGAGGACCGTGGTTGTTAATAAAGTTATATCTGGGAGGACCATGGTTGGTGTTGTTAATAAAGTTATATCTGGGAGGACCCTGGTTGTTAATAAAGTTATATCTGGGAGGACCGTGGTTGGGATTGTTAATAAAGTTATATTTGGAAGGACCATGGTTGGTGTTGTTAATAAAGTTATATCTGGGAGGACCCTGGTTGTTAATAAAGTTATATCTGGGAGGACAGTGGTTGGTGTTGTTAATAAAGTTATATCTGGAATGACCGTGGTTTGGGTTGTTAATAAAGTTATACCTGGGAGGACCATGGTTGGGGGTCTCAGTAAGGTTACCAGAGATGATCTGCTGTTGTGATCTTCAGGAAGTTGTTTAAACTTATCCCTACGTGCTCAATATCCAGGCTCGGGGCTGACAAGCGGTGAGTAACATTTACCCCACACGAGTGCCAGGCAATGACCATCTCCAACAAGAGAGAATCCAACCATCACCCCCTTGACATTCAATGCCATTACCATCACTGAATCCCCCCACGAGCAACATCCAGGGGGTTACCATTGACCAGAAACTGAACTGGGACCAGCCATATAAACACTGTGGCTACAAGAGCAGGTCAGAGGCTGGGAATCCTGCGGAGAGTAATTCACCTCCTGACTCCCCAAAACCTGTCCACCATCTACAAGGCGCCAGTCAGGAGTGTGATGGGACACTCCCCACTTGCCTGGATGAGTGCGGCTCCCACAACACTCGAGAAGCTCGACACCGACCAGGACAAATCAACCCCGCTCGATTGGCAGCCCATCCACAAACACTCACTCCCTCCACCACCGACGCACAGTGGCAGCAGCGTGTGTACCATCTACAAGATGCACTGCAGCAACTCGCCAAGGCTCCTTCGACAGCGCCGCCCAAATTCACCTCCTCTACCTTCTAGAAGGACGAGGGCAGCAGACACATGGGGAACACCACCACCTGGAGGTTCCCCTCTGAGACCCTCACGATCCTGACTTGGAAATATATCGGCCGTTCCTTCACTGTCGCTGGGTCAAAATCCTGGAACTGCCTCCCTAACAGCGCCGTGGGTGTACCTACACCACACGGGGACTGCAGCGGCTCAAGAAGGCGGCTCACCCACCACCTTCTCAAGGGGGCAATTAAGGACTGGTAATAAATGCTGGTCCCGGCCAGCGACACCCACATCCTGTGAAAAAAATGACTAGAAAGCTAAATATGAACCCTCTTCTTTTCACCAGGGGCTGGCGCACAGCCTGCAGCAGGAGTGCCACCCATGGTTTCGAAAGGTAAGAGTGGATGGTATCGAGTGTTTTGTCTGCTGTTGGGAATGTGCGAGCGAATTAAATGGGTGGGTAGAGTCAGTGATGGGAGGAGAGTGTACTTGGGGATGTGGGAGGGGGTTAAATGGGTGGGTAGAGATAGTGATAGGGGAGGAGTATACCTGGGGGTGTGGGAGGGGATTAAATGGGTAGGTAGAGTCAGTAACAGGGGGAGAGTGTACATGGGGGTGTGGGTGGGGGATTAAATGGGTGGGTAGAGTCAGTGATAGGGGGAGAGTGTACATGGGGGTGTGGGAGGGGATTAAATGGGTGGGTAGAGTCAGTGATAGGGGGAGAGTGTACATGGGAGTGTGGGAGGGGGTTAAATGTATCGGGGGTGTTTGTGAAATCAAATCCCGGCCAGAGAGCCAGGATCGCGGGGTCACAACCTCAGGGTGAGTGCGCTGGACATGTTGGCTCGCGAGGTGGAGAGTTTAGTTCACTCGGAGAGTTGTCAAGCCTGGTAATCCCCGGAGAGATGGGGGCGCTCGGTAGTCGATCGATTCATGGGATGGGGAGGAAGTCTGGGATGTAAGGGACATGGGGTCATGGGTGGGGGTGGGAGATGCCGGGCTGGGGACTTGACGTTGAGGCCCAGCCACATGCTCGGCATAGGGTAGGGGGGAGCGGACTCGAGGGGCCTCATGGTGAGGGGAGCGAGGAAGAGGGGGTTGAGGATGAGATAACGGGAGAGACTCACCCCTCCGATGGGGACGGTTGGGAGAGAGGGAACTGAGTCAAACATTGTTCGGTGGGTGTGGGTGTGTACCGAAGGTCTGGGTGGGCTTAGCGTCTGGTTGCATGGCTAGACTTCGAGGAAGACAAGCATCAGGGCAAGGAGAGCATCACTGAAAAGTTTACGTACGCTTACACACAAATAAAATGTTCCTTTGGACTTCATTCGAAACAGGGCTCGGACCACGTATGATCGTCAACGGCTACGGAATGGGTAAGGAACAGAGCCCCTCCCCCAGATACAGGAGTGTGGGAGAGAGAGAGAGAGAGAGGGTTAGAGAGACCTCCCCAGATACAGGAGTGTGTGAGAGAGAGAGGGTTAGAGAGACCTCCCCAGATACAGGAGTGTGAGAGAGAGAGAGAGGGTTAGAGAGACCTCCCCAGATACAGGAGTGTGAGAGAGAGAGAGAGAGAGAGGGTTAGAGAGACCTCCCCAGATACAGGAGTGTGAGAGAGAGAGAGAGAGAGGGTTAGAGAGACCTCCCCAGATACAGGAGGGTGAGAGAGAGAGAGGATTAGAGAGACCTCCCCAGATACAGGAGTGTGAGAGAGAGAGAGGGGGTTAGAGAGACCTCCCCAGATACAGGAGTGTGAGAGAGAGAGAGAGGGTTAGAGAGACGTCCCCAGATACAGGAGGGTGAGAGAGAGAGAGGGTTAGAGAGACCTCCCCAGATACAGGAGTGTGAGAGAGAGAGAGAGAGGGTTAGAGAGACCTCCCCAGATACAGGAGTGTGAGAGAGAGAGAGGAGGTTAGAGAGAGCTCCCCAGATACAGGAGTGTGAGAGAGAGAGAGAGAGTGTTAGAGAGCCCTCCCCAGATACAGGAGTGTGAGAGAGAGAGAGAGGGTTAGAGAGACCTCCCCAGATACAGGATTGTGTGTGAGAGAGAGAAAGAGAGGGTTAGAGAGACTTCCCCAGATACAGGAGTGTGACACAGAGAGAGAGGGTTAGAGAGACCTCCCCAGATATAGGAGTGTGTGAGAGAGAGAGAGGGTTAGAGAGACCTCCCCAGATACAGGAGTGTGGGAGAGAGAGAGAGGGTTAGAGAGACCTCCCCAGATACAGGAGTGTGTGTGAGAGAGAGAGAGAGAGGGTTAGAGAGACCTCCCCAGATACAGGAGTGTGTGTGAGAGAGAGAGAGAGAGGGTTAGAGGGACCTCCCCAGATACAGGAGTGTGAGAGAGAGAGAGAGGGTTAGAGAGCCCTCCCCAGGAACAGGAGTCTGTGAGAGAGAGAGGGTTAGAGAGCCCTCCCCAGATACAGAAGTGTGAGAGAGAGAGAGGGTTAGAGAGACCTCCCCAGATACAGGAATGTGAGAGAGAGGGGATTGGAGAGACCTCCCCAGATACAGGAGTGTGTGTGAGAGAGAGAGAGAGAGAGAGAGGGTTAGAGAGACCGCCCCAGATACAGGAGTGTGGGAGAGAGAGAGAGGGTTAGAGAGCCCTCCCCAGATACAGGAGTGTGAGAGAGAGAGAGGGTTAGAGAGACCTCCCCAGATACAGGAGTGTGAAAGAGAGAGAGGGTTAGAGAGACCTCCCCAGATACAGGAGTGTGAGAGAGAGAGAGAGGGGGTTAGAGAGACCTCCCCAGATACAGGAGTGTGTGAGAGAGAGAGAGAGGGTTAGAGAGACCTCCCCAGATACAGGAGTGTGAGAGAGAGAGAGGAGGTTAGAGAGACCTCCCCAGATACAGGAGTGTGAGAGAGAGAGAGAGAGGGTTAGAGAGACCTCCCCAGATACAGGAGTGTGAGAGAGAGAGAGGAGGTTAGAGAGACCTCCCCAGATACAGGAGTGTGAGAGAGAGAGAGGGTTAGAGAGACCTCCCCAGATACAGGAGTGTGAAAGAGAGAGAGGGTTAGAGAGACCTCCCCAGATACAGGAGTGTGAGAGAGAGAGAGAGGGGGTTAGAGAGACCTCCCCAGATACAGGAGTGTGTGAGAGAGAGAGAGAGGGTGAGAGAGACCTCCCCAGATACAGGAGTGTGAGAGAGAGAGAGGAGGTTAGAGAGACCTCCCCAGATACAGGAGTGTGAGAGAGAGAGAGAGAGGGTTAGAGAGACCTCCCCAGATACAGGAGTGTGAGAGAGAGAGAGGAGGTTAGAGAGACCTCCCCAGATACAGGAGTGTGAGAGAGAGAGGGTTAGAGAGACCTCCCCAGATACAGGAGTGTGTGAGAGAGAGAGAGGGTTAGAGAGACCTCCCCAGAAACAGGAGTGTAGGAGAGAGAGGGGGGGTTTGGGTAACCTCCCCAGGTACTTGCCAGATGTGCTATCTCACACTCTGTGTCAATGATGGTTTGTGTGTGTGTGTGTTTGTGTTTGTGTGTGTGTGTGTGTGTGTGTGTGTGTGTGTGTGTGTGTGTGTGTGTGTGTGTGTGTGTGTGTGTGTGGTAAATCCCATGGGACAATCTGGAAAAGAAGGTCTGAGTGTTCATTATTCCCAATGACCACAGGCAAAAATTCCAATATTCCCTTCTCTCTGCCTCTTGTAGGAACAATTCCTAGAGTACCAACAGGAGGATTGGCAAATGGTCGACAGGGTGCAAAAGCCCCAGGTGAGTCTCAACATGTACACTCTCCCCTATCACTGACTCTACCCCTATCACTGACTCTACCCACACATTTAATCCCCCTCCCACGCCCCCATGTACACTCTCCCCCTATCACTGACTCTACCCACCCATTTAATCCCACTCCCACACCCCCATGTACACTCTCCCCCTATCACTGACTCTACCAACCCATTTAATCCCCTCCCACACCCCCATGTACACTCTCCCCCTATCAATGACTCTACCCACCCATTTAATCCCACTCCCACACCCCCATGTACACTCTCCCCCTATCACTGACTCTACCAACCCATTTAACCCCCTCCCACACCCCCATGTACACTCTCCCCTATCACTGACTCTACCCACCCATTTAATCCCCTCCCACATCCCCATGTACACTCTCCCCCTATCACTGACTCTACCAACCCATTTAATCCCCCTCCCACACCCCCATGTAAACTCTCCCCTATCACTGACTCTACCCACCCATTTAATCCCCTCCTACATCCCCATGTACACTCTCCCCCTATCACTGACTCTACCTACCCATTTAATCCCCCTCCCACACCCCCATGTAAACTCTCCCCTATCACTGACTCTACCCACCCATTTAATCCCCCTCCCACACTCCCATGTACACTCTCCCCCTATCAGTGACTCTACCCACCCATTTAATCCCCTCCCACACCCCCATGTACACTCTCTCCCTATCACTGACTCTACCCACCCAATTAATCCCCTCCCACACCCCCATGTACACTCTCCCCCTATCACTGACTCTACCCACCCATTTAATCCCCTCCCACATCCCCACGTACCCACTCCTGCTTTGAAAGATGCTGGCAGAGTGACAAAGGTTTGCATTCCGTGTGTTCACTCACATATTGAACCCTCGATTCTTGTTCCAGGGTTTGCTCCTGCTAATGGATTCCCCCGTGGACCCCTGCCATTGGGAGGTAAACTTGATAACTTAATTCTGTTTGTGAATTGAAATCTTAATGAATTATTATCCTAACACACTCTGCTTTCTGGAGAGGAATCCCAGCTCCCTCCGACAGTGCGGCGCTCCCTCAGCACTGACCCTCCGACAGTGCGGCGCTCCCTCAGCACTGACCCTCCGACAGTGCGGCGCTCCCTCAGCACTGACCCTCCGACAGTGCGGCGCTCCCTCAGCACCGACCCTCCGACAGTGCTGCTCTCCCTCAGCATTGACCCTCCGACAGTGCCCTGCTCCCTCATCACTGACCCTCCGACAGCGCGGCGCTCCCTCAGCACTGACCCTCCGACAGTGCGGCGCTCCCTCAGCACTGACCCTCCGACAGTGCGGCGCTCCCTCAGCACTGACCCTCCGACAGTGCGGCGTTCCCTCAGCACTGACCCTCCGACAGTGCGGCGCTCCCTCAGCACTGACCCTCCGACCGTGCGGCTCTCCCTCAGCACTGACCCTCCGACAGCGAGGCGCTCCCTCAGCACTGACCCTCCGACAGTGCGGCGTTCCCTCAGCACTGACCCTCCGACAGTGCGGCGCTCCCTCAGCACTGACCCTCCGACCGTGCGGCTCTCCCTCAGCACTGACCCTCCGACAGCGAGGCGCTCCCTCAGCACTGACACTTAGCTTTGTGACTTCTCGCTGGGTATCCTGTTCAGCTGCATCTCCTTGCCAGCCCTCTAAACCCTAAATTTTGTGTGTGTTGCAGTGCCTGGGGGCATTGGAGGCAAGAGGAAGCCAGGTAATACGCCCACCCTCTTGTAACCTTGACCATGGGTGACCTCTTTTGAGGCTAAGTTGGCGTTAGAAAGGCATGGGGGGGGGGCGAGTGTGTTGAGGCTTTGGTATATCATTGGATGGTTCCAAGAGGGGTGGGGTGGGTGCTGGAAGAAGAGCTCCCCCCCTCTCAGTTACCCCTTGGGACAGCCGGAAAGAGATTAAAGTCTCTGGGGCCCATAGGGAGCATTTGGGAATTCTCCTCTCCCCTGCGAGGCATTCTCAGGGTGCAAGCTATCCATCAGCGAGTTGGAGATGATGAGGGTAGGTGGGCATTGGCTGACAGAGGAGGGGAACAGAGGTTTGGTCTTCGATCCCATTAGCCGGCAGCTTGGGGTGGGTGTGGAGGGGTGGGGTCGATGATATATGGGTTGCTTTGGTGGGAAGATGAGGAAAATTCAAGGGATACGGGGAGAAGGTGGGTTGGTGGGGATTGAGGGATACGGGGAGAAGGTGGGTAGGTGGGGATTGAGGGAGACGGGGAGAAGGTGGGTAGGTGGGGATTGGGGGAGACAGGGAGAAGGTGGGTCGGTGGGGATTGAGGGATACGGGGAGAAGGTGGGTAGGTGGGGATTGAGGGAGATGGGGAGTAGGTGGGGATTGAGGGAGACTGGGAGAAGGTGGGTAGGTGGGGATTGAGGGAGACGGGGCGAAGGTGGGTAGGTGGGGATTGAGGGATAAGGAGAGAAGGTGTGTAGGTGGGGATTGAGGGAGACAGGGAGAAGGTGGGTAGGTGGGGATTGAGGGATAAGGAGAGAAGGTGGGTAGGTGGGGAGTGAGGGATAAGGAGAGAAGGTGGGTAGGTGGGGATTGAGGGATAAGGAGAGAAGGTGGGTAGGTGGGGATTGAGGGAGACAGGGAGAAGGTGGGTAGGTGGGGATTGAGGGAGACGGGGAGAAGGTGGGTAGGTGGGGATTGAGGGAGACGGGGAGAAGGTGGGTAGGTGGGGATTGAGGGAGACGGGGAGAAGGTGGGTCGGTGGGGATTGAGGGAGACGGGGAGAAGGTGGGTCGGTGGGGATTGAGGGAGACGGGGAGAAGGTGGGTAGGTGGGGATTGAGGGATACGGGGAGAAGGTGGGTAGGTGGGGATTGAGGGAGACGGGGAGAAGGTGGGTAGGTGGGGATTGAGGGAGACGGGGAGAAGGTGGGTCGGTGGGGATTGAGGGAGACGGGGAGAAGGTGGGTCGGTGGGGATTGAGGGAGACGGGGAGAAGGTGGGTAGGTGGGGATTGAGGGATACGGGGAGAAGGTGGGTAGGTGGGGATTGAGGGAGACAGGGAGAAGGTGGGTCGGTGGGGATTGAGGGAGACGGGGAGAAGGTAGGTCGGTGGGGATTGAGGGAGACGGGGAGAAGGTGGGATGGATCGGGAATATGATATAAATTGAATTGTCACGATCTCAGATTCACCATCTTGACAGTAAACATCAGCCACTGAATCCCACTTTGTCATGTGTGCAGGTTATGGAATTCCCAGGAATGGATTTCCCACGGGCTACCAGAACGGATTGCGCAATGGTAAGGAACGCTGAGGAATTTTCCAGTCCGTTGAGAGGCTGATGGCGGTGGGATTGAGGGATAAGGGGAGAGTGCGGGAATTGAGGGATAACGGGAGAGTGCGGGAATTGAGGGATAAGGGGAGAGGGCGGGGATTGAGGGATAAGGGGAGAGGGCGGGGATTGAGGGATAAGGGGAGAGGGCGGGGATTGAGGGATAAGGGGAGAGGGCGGGGATTGAGGGATAAGGGGAGAGGGCGGGGATTGAGGGATAAGGGGAGAGGGCGGGGATTGAGGGATAAGGGGAGAGGGCGGGGATTGAGGGATATGGGGAGAGGGTGGGATTGAGAGCAGGATTGAGGGATATAGGGAGGAGCTGGGATTGGGAGCAGGATTGAGGGATATAGGGAGCAGCTGGGATTGGGGGCGGGATTGAGGGTTATGGGGTGGAGGTGGAAATGGGGATTATGCTGCAGAGGGTGGGATTGAGCTATATTGGAAGACAGTGGGATTGGAGGAATTTTCTGAGCGATGGTTAGGAGATGGGATTTAATGGAATTGTTGGAAATTACAACAGAGACAGAGATGGAGAAGGTCAGGGATGGAGAAGGTCAGGGATGGAGAAGGTCAGGGATGAAGAAGGTCAGGGATGGAGAAGGTCAGGGATGGAGAGGGTCAGGGATGGAGAGAGAAAGTGAGTCAAAGAATGAGAAAGAGGGAGAGTCGGACACTCAAGGCTGTGCCCAAATCTAACAGGCATCTCCTTGTATGCACACAGGACAAGCTGGACAGAGACTGGTACCGGGCCATGCGAAACAAGGTAACAGACAAAGCACCCTCATCACAGGGAGTACTCGATAAACTCCAGTATCTATAATGTACACAGGGGTTGCTATTCTCCATAACATAAATAGGCGCTGCTATTCTCTATAATATGCAAAGGGGCTGCTATTCTCTATAATATACACAGGGACTGCTATTCTCTATAATATACACAGGGACTGCTATTCTCTATAATATACACAGGGACTGCTATTCTCTATAATATACACAGGGACTGCTATTCTCTATAATATACACAGGGTCTGCTATTCTCTAAAATATACACAGGGACTGCTATTCTCTATAATATACAGAGGGACTGCTATTCTCTATGATATACACAGGGACTGCTATTCTCTATAATATACACAGGGACTCCTATTCTCTATGATGTACACAGGGACTGCTATTCTCTATAATGTACACAGGGACTGCTATTCTCTATGATATACACAGGGACTGCTATTCTCTATAATATACACGGGCAGCTATTCTCTAAAATAAACACAGGGTCTGCTATTCTCTATAATATACACAGGGACTGCTATTCTCTATAATATACACAGGGGCTGCTATTCTCCCTAATATACACAGGGGCTGCTATTCTCTATAACATACACAGGGGCTGCTATTCTCTATAATATACACAGGCACTGCTATTCTCTATAATATACACAGGGGCTGCTATTCTCTATAATATACACAGGGACTGCTATTCTCTATACTATACACAGGGAATGCTATTCTCTATAATATACACACAGACTGCTATTCTCTAGAATATACACAGGGGCTGCAATTCTCTATAAAATACACTGCTATTCTCTATAATATACACAGGGACAGCTATTCTCTATAATATACACAGGGGCTGCTATTCTCTATAGTATACACAGAGACTGCTATTCTCTATAATACACACAGGGGCTGCTATTCTCTATAATATACACAGGTGCTGCTATTCTCTACAATATACACAGGGGCTGCTATTCTCTATACCATACACAGGGACTGCTATTCTCTATAATATACACAGGGGCTGCTATTCTCCATAATATACACAGGGACTGCTATTCTCACAAACACACAAAGGGACTGCTATTCTCTATACTATACACAGGGGCTGCTATTCCCTATAATATACACAGGACCGGCTATTCTCTATAACATACACAGGGACTGCTATTCTCTCTAACATACACAGGGACTGCTATTCTCTATACTATACACAGGAGCTGCTATTCTCTATAGCATACACAGGGACTGCTATTCTCTATAATATACACAGGGACTGCTATTCTTTATAACATACACAGGGGCTGCAATTCTCTACAATATACACAGAGGCTGCTATTCTCTATACTATACACAGGGGCTGCTATTCTCCAAAATATACACAGGGGCTGCTATACTCTATAATATAAACAGGGACTGCTATTGTTTATAATATACACAGGCACTGCAATTCTCTACAATATACAGAGGGGCTGCTATTCTCTATAATATACACTGGGACTGCTATTGTCTATAATATACACAGGCACTGCTATTCTCTACAATATACACAAGGGCTGCTATTCTCTATAATATACACAGGGACTGCTATTGTCTGTAATATACACAGGCACTGCTATTCTCTACAATATACACAGGGGCTGCAATTCTCTATAATATACACAGGGACTGCTATTCTCTATAATAAACAGAGGGACAGCTATTCTCTATAATATACAGAGGGACTGCTGTTCTCTATAATATACACAGGGGATGCTATTCTCTATAATATACACAGGGGCTGCTATTCTCTATAATATACACAGGGACTGCTATTCTCTATAACACACACAGGGGCTGCTATTCTCTATAACATACACAGGGACTGCTATTCTCTATAATATACACAGGGTCTGCTATTCTCTATAATATACACAGGGGCTGCAATTCTCCATAATAAACACAGGGGCTGCAATTCTCTATAAAATACACTGCTATTCTCTATAATATACACAGGGACAGCTATTCTCTATAATATACACAGGGGCTGCTATTCTCTATAGTATACACAGAGACTGCTATTCTCTATAATACACACAGGGGCTGCTATTCTCTATAATATACACAGGCGCTGCTATTCTCTACAATATACACAGGGGCTGCTATTCTCTATACCATACACAGGGACTGCTATTCTCTATAATATACACAGGGGCTGCTATTCTCCATAATATACACAGGGACTGCTATTCTCACAAACATACAAAGGGACTGCTATTCTCTATACTATACACAGGGGCTGCTATTCCCTATAATATACACAGGACCGGCTATTCTCTATAACATACACAGGGACTGCTATTCTCTCTAACATACACAGGGACTGCTATTCTCTATACTATACACAGGAGCTGCTATTCTCTATAGCATACACAGGGACTGCTATTCTCTATACTATACACAGGGGCTGCTATTCTCCATAATATACACAGGGGCTGCTATTCTCCTTAATATACACAGGGGCTGCTATTCTCCTTAATATACACAGGGGCTGCTATTCTCTATAATATACACAGGGACTGCTATTGTCTATAGTATACACAGGCTCTGCTATTCTCTGCAATATACACAGGGGCTGCTATTCTCTTTAATATACACAGGGACTGCTATTGTCTATAATATACACAGGCACTGCTATTCTCTACAATATACACAGGGGCTGCTATTCTCTATAATAAACAGAGGGACTGCTATTCTCTATAATATACAGAGGGACTGCTATTCTCTCTAACATACACAGGGACTGCTATTCTCTATACTATACACAGGAGCTGCTATTCTCTATAGCATACACAGGGACTGCTATTCTCTATACTATACACAGGGGCTGCTATTCTCCATAATATACACAGGGGCTGCTATTCTCCTTAATATACACAGGGGCTGCTATTCTCCTTAATATACACAGGGGCTGCTATTCTCTATAATATACACAGGGACTGCTATTGTCTATAGTATACACAGGCTCTGCTATTCTCTGCAATATACACAGGGGCTGCTATTCTCTTTAATATACACAGGGACTGCTATTGTCTATAATATACACAGGCACTGCTATTCTCTACAATATACACAGGGGCTGCTATTCTCTATAATAAACAGAGGGACTGCTATTCTCTATAATATACAGAGGGACTGCTATTCTCTATAATACACACAGGGACTGCTGTACTCTATAATATACACAGGGGCTGCTATTCTCTATAATATACACAGGGGCTGCTATTCTCTATAATATACACAGGGACTGCTATTCTCTATAAGACACACAGGGGCTGCTATTCTCTATAACATACACAGGGACTGCTATTCTCTATAATATACACAGGGACTGCTATTCTCTATAATAAACAGAGGGACAGCTATTCTCTATAATATACAGAGGGACTGCTGTTCTGTATAATATACACAGGGGATGCTATTCTCTATAATATACACAGGGGCTGCTATTCTCTATACTATACATAGGGGCTGCTATTCTCCATAATATACACAGGGGCTGCTATTCTCCTTAATATACACAGGGGCTGCTATTCTCCTTAATATACACAGGGGCTGCTATTCTCTATAATATACACAGGGACTGCTATTCTCTATAGTATACACAGGCTCTGCTATTCTCTACAATATACACAGGGGCTGCTATTCTCTTTAATATACACAGGGACTGCTATTGTCTATAATATACACAGGCACTGCTATTCTCTACAATATACACAGGGGCTGCTATTCTCTATAATAAACAGAGGGACTGCTATTCTCTATAATATACAGAGGGACTGCTGTACTCTATAATATACACAGGGGCTGCTATTCTCTATAATATACACAGGGGCTGCTATTCTCTATAATATACACAGGGACTGCTATTCTTTATAATATACACAGGGGCTGCAATTCTCTATAATATACACAGGGGCTGTAATTCTCTATAATAAACACAGGGACTGCTATTCTCTATAATATTCACAGGGGCTTCTATTCTCTATACTATACACAGGGGCTGCTTTTCTCCATAATATACACAGGGACTGCTATTCTCTATAATACACACAGGGGCTGCTATTCTCCATAATATACACAGGGACTGCTATTCTCTCTAACATACACAGGGACTGCTATTCTCTATAATATACAGAGGGACTGCTGTTCTCTATAACATACACAGGGACTGCTATTCTCTATAATATACACAGGGACTGCTATTCTCTATAATATACACAGGGGCTGCAATTCTCTACAATATACACAGGGGCTGCAATTCTCTATAATAAACACAGGGACTGCTATTCTCTATAATATTCTCAGGGACTGCTATTCTCTATAATATACACAGAGACTGCTAATCTCTATAACATACACAGGGACTGCTATTCTCTATAACATACACAGGGGCTGCTATTCTCCATAATATACACAGGGGCTGCTATTCTCCATAATATACACAGGGACTTCTATTCTCTATAATATACACAGGGGCTGCAATTCTCCATAATATACACAGGGACTGCTATTCTCTATAATATACACAGTGACTGCTATTCTCTATAATATACACAGGGGCTGCAATTCTCTCTAATATACACAGGGACTGCTATTCTCTATAATATACACAGGGACTGCTATTCTCTATAATATGCACCGGGACTGCTATTGTCTATAATATACACAGGGACTGCTATTCGCTGGTCGGTACAGTGACTCAGTGCTGCCCTCTGTCTCCGCGCTGGGGATGTACCGACGTGATTGAGACCCTGGACACTGTCTGTTGCTGACCTTGCCCGGTGTTCTGCTTTACCCTGACTGTGCCATTCTCCCATCTCAGGCTACGGGAATGGAGTGGGCAGACTGCCAGGCCCTGGTGTGTTACAGCCGGCCTACGCCAACGGTTACCGCAATGGTCACGGTTACCTGAACGGATATGGCCCCGGGTACGGTGCCGGCATCCTCAACGGTAAGGTACCCATGGCTCAACACGATGTCTCCAGTAACACCCGCGGTGCCTGCTACACCACTCATTCAGGGCAGGGAGGTTTACCTGGGTTAACACTTACAAAACTGGTCCCTCTCTCTCATGCTCCTGAATCTGGGGAGGTCTCTCTAACCCTCACTCTCTCTCTCACACTCCTGTATCTGGGGAAGTCTCTATAACCCTCTCTCTCTCTCTCACTCTCTCTCACACTCCTGTATCTGGGGAGGTCTCTCTAACCCTCTCTCTCTCTCTCTTACACTCCTGTATCTGGGGAGGTCTCTATAACCCTCTCTCTCTCACACTCCTTATCTGGGGAGGTCTCTCTAACACTCTCTCTCACAATCCTGTATCTGGGGAGGTCTCTCTAACCCTCTCTCCCTCTCACACACTCCTGTATCTGGAGAGGTCTCTCTAACCGTCTCTCTCTCACACACTCCTGTATCTGGGGAGGTCTCTCTAACCCCCCCTCTCTCTCTCACACACTCCTGTATCTGGTGAGGTCTCTCTAAACCCCTCTCTCTCACACTCCTGTATCTGGGGAGGTGTCACACACTCCTGTATCTGGGGAGGTCTCTCAAACCCTCTCTCTCTCTCACACTCCTGTATCTGGGGAGGTCTCTCTAACCCTCTCTCTCTCTCACACACTCCTGTATCTGGGGAGGTCTCTCTAACCCTCTCTCCCTCTCACACACTCCTGTATCTGGGGAGGTCTCTCTAACACTCTCTCTCTCACACACACTCCTGTATCTGGGGAAGTCTCTCTAAACCCCCCTCTCTCTCTCACACACTCCTGTATCTGGAGAGGTCTCTCTAACCGTCTCTCTCTCACACACTCCTGTATCTGGGGAGGTCTCTCTAACCCCCCCTCTCTCTCTCACACACTCCTGTATCTGGTGAGGTCTCTCTAAACCCCTCTCTCTCACACTCCTGTATCTGGGGAGGTGTCTCTAACCCTCTCTCTCTCTCACACTCCTGTATCTGGGGAGGTCTCTCTAACCCCCTCCCTCTCTCTCTCACACACTCCTGTATCCGGGGAGGTCTCTCTAACCCTCTCTCTCTCACACACTCCTGTATCTGGGGAGGTGTCTCTAACCCTCTCTCTCTCTCACACTCCTGTATCTGGGGAGGTCTCTCTAACCCTCAGATAAAAACAAAAAAACTGCGGATGCTGGAAATCCAAAACAAAAACAGAATTACCTGGAAAAACTCAGCGGGTCTGGCAGCATCGGCGGAGAGGAAAAGAGTTGACGTTTCGAGTCCTCATGACCCTTCGACAGATCTGTCGAAGGGTCATGAGGACTCGAAACGTCAACTCTTTTCTTCTCCGCCGATGCTGCCAGACCCGCTGAGTTTTTCCAGGTAATTCTGTTTTTGTTTTCTCTCTAACCCTCTCTCTCTCTCACACACTCCTGTATCTGGGGAGGTCTCTCTAACCCCCTCTCTCTCTCTCACACTCCTGTATCTAGGGAGGTGTCTCTAACCCCCTCTCTCTCTCACACTCCTGTATCTGGGGAGGTCTCTCTAACCCTCTCTCTCTCTCTCACACACTCCTGTTTCTGGGGAGGTCTCTCTAACCCTCTCTCTCTCTCTCTTTCACAAAATCGTGTATCTGGGCAGCTCTCTCTAACCCCTCTCTCTCTCACACACTCCTGTATCTGGGAGGTCCCTCTAACCCTCTCTCTCACACTCACACTCCTGTATCTGGGGAGGTCTCTCTAACCCTCTCGCTCTCTCTCACACTCCTGTATCTGGGGAGGTCTATCTAACCCTCTCTCTCTCTCACACACTCCTGTATCTGGGGAGGTCTCTCTAACCCTTTCTCTCTCTCTCACACACTCCTGTATCTGGGGAGGTCTCTCTAACCCTCGCTCTCTCTCTCACACTCCTGTATCTGGGAGGTCTCTCTAACCGTCTCCCTCACACCCTCCTGTATCTGGGGAGGTCTCTCTAACCCTCTCTGACACACTCCTGTATCTGGGGAGGTCTCTCTAACCCCCTCTCTCTCTCTCACACTCCTGTATCTGGGAGGTCTCTCTAACCCTCTCTCTCTCACACCCTCCTCTATCTGGGGAGGTCTCTCTAACCCCCTCTCTCACACACTCCTGTATCTGTGGAGGTCTCTCTAACCCCCTTTCTCTCACACACTCCTGCATCTGGGGAGGTCTCTCTAACCCTCTCTCTCTCTCGCACACTCCTGTATCTGGGGAGGTCTCTCTAACCCTCTCTCTCACACTCCTGTATCTGGGAGGTCTCTCTAACCCTCTCTCTCTCTCTCACACACTCCTGTATCTGGGGAGGTCTCTCTAACCCCCTCTCTCACACTCCTGTGTCTGGGGGGTCTCTCTAACCCTCTCTCTCTCTCACATGCTCCTGTGTCTGGCGAGGTCTCTCTAACCATCTCTCTCCCTCTCTCAGCCTCCTCTATCTGCGAAGCTTTCTCTAACCCCCTCTCTCTCTCTCACACTCCTGTATCTGGGGAGTTCTCTCTAACCCTCTCTCTCTCTCTCTCTCTCACTCCTGTATCTGGAGAGGTCTCTCTAACACCCTCCCTCTCTCACACTCCTGTATCTGGGGAGGTCTCGCTAACCCTCTCTCTCACACTCCTGTATCTGGGGAGGTCTCTCAAACCCTCTCTCTCTCACACTCCTTTATCTGGGGATGTCTCTCTAACCCTCTCTGTCTCTCTCTCTCACTCCTGTATCTGGACAGGTCTCTCTAACCCTCTCTCTCTCACTGCTGTATCTGGGGAGGTCTCTCTAACCCTACCTCTCACACGCCTGTATCTGGGGAGGTCTCTCTAACCCTCTCTCTCTCTCACACTCCAGTATCTGGGGAGGTCTCTCTAACCCTCTCTCTCTCTCCCTCTCTCACGCTCCTGTATCTGGGGAGGCCTCTCTAACACTCTCTCTCTCTCAAACTCCTGTATCTGGGGAGGTCTCTCTAACCCTCTCTGTCTCTCTCTCTCACTCCTGTATCTGGGGAGTCCTCTGTAACCCTCTCTCTCACACACTCCTGTATATGGGGAAGTCTCTCTAACCCTCTCTCTCTCACTGCTGTATCTGGGGAGGTCTCTCTAACCCTCTCTCTCACACTCCTGTATCTGGGGAGGTCTCTCTAACCCTCTCTCTCTCACACACTCCTGTATCTGGGGAGGTCTCTCTAACCCTCTCTCTCACACTCCTCTATTTGCGTAGCTCTCTCTAACCCCCTCTCTCTGTCTCACACTCCTGTATCTGGGGAGTTCTCTCTAACCCTCTCTCTCTCTCTCTCTCTCTCTCTCTCTCCCTCACTCCTGTATCTGGAGAGGTCTCCCTAACCCTCTCTCTCACACACTCCTTTATCTGGGGAGGTCTCTCTAACCCCCTCTCTCTCTCTCACACACTCCTGTATCTGGGGAGGTCTCTCTAGCCCCCTCTCTCTCTCACACTCCTGTATCTGGGGAGTTCTCTCAAACCCTCTCTCTCTCACACTCCTTTATCTGGGGAGGTCTCTCTAACCCTCTCTGTCTCTCTCTCTCACTCCTGTATCTGGCGAGGTCTCTCTAACCCTCTCCCTCACACTCCTGTATCTGGGGAGTTCTCTCTAACCCTCTCTCTCACACACTCCTTTATCTGGGGAGGTCTCTCTAACCCTCTCTCTCTCAGCGCTGTATCTGGGGAGGTCTCTCTATCCCTACCTCTCACACTCCTGTATCAGGGGAGGTCTCTCTAACCCTGTCTCTCTCTCCCTCTCTCACACTCCTGTATCTGGTGAGGTCTCCCTAACCCTCTCTCTCTCTCTCACACTCCTGTCTTTGGGGAGGTCTCTCTAACCCTCTCTCTCTCTCTCTCTCACACTCCTGTATCTGGGCAGCTCTCTCTAACCCCTCTCTCTCTCTCACACACTCCTGTTTCTAGGGAGGTCTCCCTAAACCTCTCTCCCTCTCTCACACACTCCTGTATCTGGGGAGGTCTCTCTAATCCCCCCTCTCTGTCTCTCACTTCTGTATCTGGGGAGGTCTCTCTAACCTTCTCTCTCTCTCACTCCTGTATCTGGGGAGGTCTCTCTAACCTTCTCTCTCTCACTCCTGTTTCTGGGGAGGTCTCTCTAACCCTCTCTCTCTCACTGCTGTATCTGGGGCGGTCTCTCTAACCCTCCCTCTCACACTCCTGTATCTGGGGAGGTCTCTCTAATCCCCCCTCTCTGTCTCTCACTCCTGTATCTGGGGAGGTCTCTCTAACCTTCTCTCTCTCTCACTCCTGTATCTGGGGAGGTCTCTCTAACCTTCTCTCTCTCTCACTCCTGTTTCTGGGGAGGTCTCTCTAACCCTCTCTCTCTCTCTCACACACTCCTGTATCTGGGGAGTTCTCTCTAACCCTCTCTCTCTCACTGCTGTATCTGGGGCGGTCTCTCTAACCCTCCCTCTCACACTCCTGTATCTGGGGAGGTCTCTCTAACCCTCTCTTTCTCTCTCACTCCTGTATCTGGACAGGTCTCTCTAACCCTCTCCCTCTCTCACACTCCTGTATCTGGGGAGTTCTCTCTAACCCTCTCTCTCACACACTCCTGTATCTGGGGAGGTCTCTCTAACCCTCTCTCTCTCACTGCTGTATCTGGGGAGGTCTCTCTAACCCTCTCTCTCTCTCTCACACTCCTGTAAAGAGGGAGGTCTCTCTAACCCTCTCTCTCTCCCTCTCTCACACTCCTGTATCTGGTGAGTTCTCCCTAACCCTCTCTCTCTCTCACACTCCTGTCTCTGGGGAGGTCTCTCTAACCCTCTCTCTCTCTCTCTCACACTCCTGTATCTAGGGTGGTCTCTCTAACCCTCTCTCTCTCCCACACACTCCTGTATCTAGGGAGGTCTCTCTAACCCTCTCTCCCTCTCTCACACACTCCTGTATCTGGGGAGGTCTCTCTAACCTTCTCTCTCTCTCACTCCTGTTTCTGGGGAGGTCTCTCTAACCCTCTCTCTCTCTCTCACACACTCCTGTATCTGGGGAGTTCTCTCTAACCCTCTCTCTCTCACTGCTGTATCTGGGGCGGTCTCTCTAACCCTCCCTCTCTCACTCCTGTATCTGGGGAGGTCTCTCTCACCCTCTCTTTCTCTCTCACTCTTGTATCTGGACAGGTCTCTCTAACATGATAGGGTCCCCCTTGTCCTCACTTATCACCCCACCAGCCTCCGCATTCAAAGGATCATCCTCCGCCATTTCCTCCAACTCCAGCATGATGCCACCACCAAACACATCTTCCCTTCACCCCCCTTATCGGCATTCCGTAGGGATCGCTCCCTCCGGGACACCCTGGTCCACTCCTCCATTACCCCCTACTCCTCAACCCCCTCCTATGGCACCACCCCATGCCCACGCAAAAAATGCAATACCTGCCCCTTCACTTCCTCTCTCCTCACCGTCCAAGGACCCAAACACTCCTTTCAAGTGAAGCAGCATTTCACTTGCATTTCCCCCAACTTAGTCTACTGCATCCGTTGCTCCCAATGTGGTCTCCTCTACATTGGAGAGACCACACGTAAACTGGGCGACCGCTTTGCAGAACACCTGCGGTCTGTCCGCAAGAATGACCCAAACCTCCCTGTCGCTTGCCATTTTAACACTCCACCCTGCTCTGTTGCCCACATGTCTGTCCTTGGCTTGCTGCATTGTTCCAGTGAAGCCCAACGCAAACTGGAGGAACAACACCTCATCTTCCGACTAGGGACTTTACAGCCTTCTGGACTGAATATTGAATTCAACAACTTTAGGTCGTAAGCTCCCTCCCCCATCCCCACCCCCTTTCTGTTTCCCCCTTCCCCTTTTTTTTTATTCCAATAAATTATAAAGATTTTCCTTTTCCCACCTATTTCACCTATTTCCATTATATAAAAAAAAACCCACTAGAGCTATACCTTGAGTGCCCTACCATCCATTCTTAATTAGCACATTCGTTTAGATAATATCACCAACTTTAATTTAACACCTATGTGTTCTATTGTACTATTGTCATTGACATCTTTTGATGATCTGCTTCTATCACTGCTTGTTTGTCCCTACAACCACACCCCCCCAACCGCCCCCCCTCCACCTCTTTGTCTCTCTATCTCTCCGCCCCCCACACACACACCTTAAACCAGCTTATATTTCAACTCTTTCTTGGACTCGAACGCAAGTTCTGTCGAAGGGTCATGAGGACTCGAAACGTCAACTCTTTTCTTCTCCGCCGATGCTGCCAGACCTGCTGAGTTTTTCCAGGTAATTCTGTTTTTGTTTTGGATTTCCAGCATCCGCAGTTTTTTTGTTTTTATCTCTCTAACCCTCTCCCTCTCTCACACTCCTGTATCTGGGGAGTTCTCTCTAACCCTCTCTCTCACACACTCCTGTATCTGGGGAGGTCTCTCTAACCCTCTCTCTCTCACTGCTGTATCTGGGGAGGTCTCTCTAACCCTACCTCTCACACTCCTGTATCAGGAGAGGTCTCTCTAACCCTCTCTCTCTCTCACACTCCTGTATCTGGGGAGGTCTCTCTAACCCTCTCTCTCTCTCTCTCACACACACTCCTGTATCTGGGGAGGTCTCTCTAACACTCTCTCTCTCTCAAACTCTTGTATCTGGGGAGGTCTTTCTAACCCTCTCTCTCTCACACACTCCTGCATCTGGGGTGGTCTCTCTAACCCTCTATCTCTCTCTCACACTCCTGTATCTAGGGAGGTCTCTCTAACCCTCTCTCTCTCTCTCACACACCTTTATCTGGGGAGGTCTCTCTAACCCTCTCTGTCTCTCTCTCTCACTCCTGTATCTGGAGAGGTCTCTCCAACCCTCTCCCTCTCTCACACTCCTGTATCTGGGGAGTTCTCTCTAACCCTCTCTCTCACACACTCCTGTATCTGGGGAGGTCTCTCTAACCCTCTCTCTCTCACTGCTGTATCTGGGGCGGTCTCTCTAACCCTCCCTCTCACACTTCTGTATCTGGGGAGGTCTCTCTAACCCCTTCTCTCACACACTCCTGTATCTGGGGAGATCTCTCTAACCCTCCCTCTCATACTCCTGTATCTGGGGAGCTCTCTCTAACCATCTCTCTCTCTCACACTCCTGTATCTGGGGAGGTCTCTCTAACCCTCTCTCTCTCTCACACACACTCCTGTATCTGGGGAGGTCTCTCTAACACTCTCTCTCTCTCACACTCCTGTATCTGGGGAGGTCTCTCTTACCCTCTCTCTCTCTCACACTCCTGTATCTGGGGAGGTCTCTCTAACCCTCTCTCTCTCTCTCTCACACACTCCTGTATCTAGGGAGGTCTCTCTATCCCTTCTCTCTCTCTCACACAATCCTGTATCTAGGGAGGTCTCTCTAACCCTCTCTCCCTCTCTCACACACTTCTGTATCTGGTGAGGTCTCTCTAACCCTCTCTCTCTCTCTCTCACACACTCCTGTATCTGGGAGGTCTCTCTAATCCCCCCTCTCTCTCTCTCACTCCTGTATCTGGGGAGGTCTCCTTAACCTTCTCTCTCTCTCACTCCTGTATCTGGGGAGGTCTCTCTAACCTTTTCTCTCTCTCACTCCTGTATCTGGGTAGGTCTCTCTAACCCTCTCTCTCTCTCTCATACTCCTGTATCCTGGGACCTCTCCCTAACTCACTCCCTCATCCCAACTCCAGCCTTCGTTCTCCCCCTTCCAAACTTCCCTTGGATGTGTTATCACCTCCCCGGTCCCATCCCACATTAACCGGAACCCAATTGTTCGAATCCTTCCAGTCCGCTGTTCCCGAAAAATTTTTGGACGGGTCCACTTGAACTCCCAGACGACAACAAGTGTGACCGTGACAGGGGTAAACTTTCCCTCCTCTGTCCTCCTTGACCCGCCCACGGTCTGCAACAGGATTGACCACACCATCGCCCACCACCCTGTCCCCACTGCTGCCGTGCTGGGTGAGGCCGCTCTCCCCTGGTTCCCTTCTTATCAGTCTAATCGGAGCCAGAGAATCACTTGCACCGACTTCTCTCCCTGCTCCCGAACCCTTCCCTCTGGTGTACCCCCGAGCACCCTAGTAAAAAAATGATCTCTCCTTGCACGCCCCTCCCCGTATCTAATTTATGAGTCACCCGCACGGTGACATCATCTGAAAGCACGATGTCACTTTTCATCCGTACACTAGGGAAGGCCAGCTTCACCTCCACACCTCCTCCCCGCACTCCCCCTGTCTCTAAACTATCACTCTGCTCATTCGACATTCCAGACGGGATGGGCGGAGATTTCCTCTGGTTAAATATCGGAGAGACTGAGGCCGTTTCTTTTGTTCCCCGCTCCAGGCTCCAATCCTGAGCTCCTGAACCCCATCCCTCTCCCTGATCCAGACTCCCATCCTGACCCCATCTCTCTCCCTGCTCCAGACTCCAATCCCCAGCTTCCGACCCCAATCCCTCTCCCCGCTCCAGACTCCCGATCCCGAGTTCCCAACTCCCATCCCTCTCCCTGGTAACTATCCAGGACTGAACTGGACAGCTCACCACCTCTGGGTCACGTTCAACCTCGAGATGAGCTTCTGGCCTCATATCTGTCCGGCCGCTAAGACCACCCATTTCCCCCTCTCTAGCAATGAGTTCACATGGGGATGTAGGAGGGGGCTTAAATGGGTGGGTAGAGTCAGTGATAGGGGGAGAGTGTACATGGGGGTGTGGGAGGGGATTAAATGGGTGGGTAGAGTCAGTGATAGGGGGAGAGTGTACATGGGGATGTGGGAGGGGATTAAATGGGTGGGTAGAGTCAGTGATAGGGGGAGAGTGTACATGAGGGTGTGGGAGGGGGATTAAATGGGTGGGTAGAGTCAGTGGTAGGGGGAGAGTGTACATGAGGGTGTGGGAGGGGATTTAATGGGTCGGAGGAGTCTATGAAATGCTAACATCTTGTTCTCTCTATACCAGGTTATGGTGGGACTGCAGGTTTGACTAATGGTGAGTCATCTCCTTGAGCAGATGTTTGAAACTCTACCATTCCCAGTGTCTCCATTGAATGGACTTTAGCTCTTTCACTCTCCCTCCCTCCCTCCCCGTCTCCCTCTCCCTCCCCCTCCCTCCCCTTTACATTTACATCATTTTCAATGCTTTGTGAAAGGGGCGTTGTTGTGGGGTTGAAGTTACAGGGACTCCTGGTAAACAATCTTCCCAGCTCTCTCTCGCTCTCTCTCACTCGCTCTCTCTCTCTCTCTCTCTCTCTCTCTGTCCTAGGTGCCGGTCTACAACCGGGAGCTGCCGGGAAAGGCCTTGGGCCTGCAGGTAAGCCTTCGTCTCTTCCTCCCCTCCCTTTGACAGTTTTCTGAGCACTCTCCCCCCTTCAGAGCGGGTACCACATCGGGACCCTGGGGTGCAGAACCTTGTCCCTTTAAGAGAATGCGAGGATACTGATCATGTGACAGCACTGACGAATCACTGTGCAGCGCGGGTGACTGGGAACTGGAAATCTAGCTCTGGAGGTTTCTGAGTGAGCACCTATGACCTGGTGCACTGTCCTGTGTCTTAATAAACCAACCCTGTTAATTCTTACACCCGTCCCTCTCCTATAATGATTTTAAGCAGCAATTGTGGTGTAGGTACACCCACAGCACTGTTAGGGAGGGAGTTCCAGGATTTTGTCCGGTGTGGTGTAGGACACCCACGGCGCTGTTAGGGAGGGAGTTCCAGCATTTTGTCCCGTGTGGTGTAGGTACACCCACGGCGCTGTTAGGGAGGGAGTTCCAGGATTTTGTCCGTGTGGTGTAGGTACACCCACGGCGTTGTTAGGGAGGGACTTCCAGGATTTTGTCCCGTGTGGTGTAGGTACACCCACGGTGCTGTTAGGGAGGGAGTTTCAGGATTTTGTCCGTGTGGTGTAGGTACACCCATGGCGTTGTTAGGGAGGGAGTTCCAGTATTTTGTCCGTGTGGTGTAGCTGCACCCACGGTGCTGTTAGGGAGGGAGTTCCAGGATTTTGTCCGTGTGGTGTAGCTGCACCCACGGTGCTGTTAGGGAGGGAGTTCCAGGATTTTGTCCCGTATGGTGTAGGTACACCCACGGCGCTGTTAGGGAGGGAGTTCCAGGATTTTGTCCCGTATGGTGTAGGTACACCCACGGCGCTGTTAGGGAGGTAGTTCCAGGATTTTGACCCAGCGACAGTGAAGGAACGACCGATATATTTCCAAGTCGGGATGGTGAGGGGCTCGGAGGGGAACTTCCAGGTGGTGGTGTTCCCCATGCGTCTGCTGCCCTCGTCCTTCTAGACGGTAGAGGTGGTGGGTTTGGGCGGCGCTGTCGAAGGAGCCTTGGCGAGTTGCTGCAGTGCATCTTGTAGATGGCACACACACTGCTGTCCCTGTGCGTCGGTGGTGGAGGGAGTGAATGTTTGTGGATGGGGGGGGCCGATCGGGCGGGGGGGCTGCTTTGTCCTGGACGGTGTCGAGCTTCTTGAGTGTTGTGGGAGCCGCACTCATCCAGGCAAGTGGGGAGTGTCCCATCCACACTCCTGACTGGTGCCTTGTCGATGGTGGACAGGTTTTGGGGGAGTCAGGAGGTGAGTTACTCTCTGCAGGATTCCCAGCCTCTGACCTGCTCTTGTAGCCACAGTGTTTATATGGCTGGTCCCAGTTCAGTTTCTGGTCAATGGTAACCCCCCCTGGACAATGAGAGCACTAATACCTTGTTTTCTCAACCCTAGGTTATGGAGGGGTTCCTGGAATAACCAATGGTAAGGCTGCACCTGACCCTTGAACTCTTAAACTTACCCAAACCTTTAGCGAACTCTGTCGGAATTTTCCCAGAGCCTTTTCTTTTGCCGCCGGAGTCCATCGTGCCGGGATCGGTGCACAGCGAGATCCCAGATGGATGTTCTCTGCCGGGCCCAAGGCGTCCCTAATTGCCCCTTGCAAAGGTGGTGGGTGAGCCGCTGTGGTCCCCGGCGGTGTAGGTACACCCCCGGCGCTGCTAGCGAGGGAATCCCAGGGGTTTTTTGACTCTGCGGAGTTGGTAC
>NW_024470807.1:0-48679 GCF_017639515.1 Carcharodon carcharias
TGCTACTTCATATCCTGAAACAGACCCTTAAGCAAATACAAATCCTGAAACTAATACATCCCTTGAAACTAATACAGCCCCTGAAACTAATACAGCTCCTAAAAATGAAACTGAACCTGAAAGTAATATAAATCCAGAAACTGATTCAAATTCTGAAACGGTCCAGATCCTGAAGATAATACAGATCTTGAAACTAATACCCGAAGCTAATAGAGACCTTAAAATAATACAAAATCCGAAACTAATACAAATCCGGTTAATTATACAGGCCCTGACATTCATAGAGAAGCAGGAACAATTACACGTTCTGAAACTAAGGCGTTTCTTGAAAGGAATGCAGACCCTGAAAAATAATAAAGATCCAAAAACTAATACTTACCTTAAAACTAATACAGACACTGAAAATAAAAGCAGATCCTGAAATAAACGCAGATCATGAAACTAATACCGACCCTGAAACAAATACTGATTCTGAAACTAATACATACCCTGAAACCAATACAGATCCTGAAACTAATACCGACCCCTGAAAGTAATACTGATTCTGAAACTAATACATACCCAGAAACCAATACAGGTCCTAAAACTAGCACAGGCCCTGAAATTAATATAGACCCTGAAACTAATACAAACTCTGAAACTAATACAGAACGTGAATTTAATACAGACCCTGAAACTAATACAAACTCTGAAACTAATACAAAACCTGAATTTAATACAGACCATGAAACTAAAACAGACCTGAAATTAATATAGACCCTGAAAATAATACAAACTCTGAAACTAATATAGAACCTGAATTTAATACAGACCCTGAATCTAAAACAGACTGAAATTAATACAGACGCCAAAACTAATACAAACTCTGAAACCAATACAGATTCTGAAAATAATACAAACCCTGAAATTAATGTAGACCATGAAACTAATACAACTAACAATCTAAAACAGACCTGAAATTATTAAGGTCCCTGAAACTAATACAGACCCTTAAAGGAACACAATACCTGACAGTAAAGCGCACCCTGAAACTAATTCAGACCCTGAACCTAATACTGATCCTGAAACTAACCCACACCCTGAAACTAATACAGACACTGCAAACTAAAACAGATCCTGACATTATACAGGCCCTTAAACTATTAGAGATCAAAACAGTAAATCACACCCTGAACCTGATACAGACACTGAAAGTAATACAGCCTCTGAAACTATTAAATACAGACCCAGAAATTAACACAGGTCCTGAAACTATTACAGATCCTTAAACAAATACAGATCCTCAAACGAATACAGACCCTGAAATGAATACAGACCATGAATCTAAAACCTACCTGACACTAATGCAAACTTTGAAACTAATACAGATCCTGAAACTCATACAGATCCTGAAACTAACAGAGACCCTGAGAATAATGCAGACCCTGAAACTAATACATGTCGAGAAACTAATACATCCTGAAAGTAAAACAAATCATGAAACTAATACAGAGTCAGAGAGAGTGTATTGGAGGGCACTTGCTGATGGAGAGAGAGGGACAATATCGCAACAACTGTCAGGGAACCATAATCTCGGACAGACACAGGGACATAGAAAGTGAGAGAGAGAGAAAGAAGGAGTTAGTCAGGGACAAACATATTGTAGGAAAGACCGGCAGTTAATAGGAAAGACACTGACAAGTACCTGGAAGTAGAGAGGGTGAAGGACAGATATAAAGAGAGTGATGGTGTGAGAGAGGGAGAAGCAGGCAGGGATTAAGAGTGAGTGTGAAGGAATGGGATTAAAAAATGGTTTGGGAGAGAGTGACAACAGGGAGTGAGAGTGAAGCAATATGAGAGAAAGAGAGAAGGTGTGTGAGAGAGTGACAAACATGGAGTGAGAGTCAAAGAATGTGGGAGGAACAGAGATAGTGTGAGTGCCAGTGAGAATCAGGGGGTTGGACTGAGAGTGAAGCAATGTGCAAGAAAGAGAGATGGTTTGAGGGTGAGTGACAAACAGGGAGTCAGAGTGAAAAAATGAGAAGCAAAGCGAGATAGTGTGATAGGGAGTGACAATGGGGAGGGAGGGTAAGATTTAAGGAGTGTGAAAAAAGATGGTTTGAGAGAGTCATAAACACGGATTGAGTGTGGCGGCTGAATGTTCCTGGTCCCATTAATGCTCAATACTCTTGTGAGAGTGTGCAGAAAAATAGAGCGGATGGTTCCCTCTTCATTAGTATAGAAATGGTCATTTGGTGATTGAGTAAAGAACAATGAGGGAACCTCCATGTTGTGGCACCTTCACGGCCACCGACTACCAGTGCTGTGCAACGTTCCCGGTGGGGTTGACCAAGCACCAGGACTATCGGCTCTCATAGTAATATGGGTATAAGGGGTGTTCCCACTATTCTGCATCTCACAGTGAGCTTCGAAACGGGCAGTTTTGAGACGGCGTCCTGGAGAGATGGTTCCCTCATCTCTTAATCCCAACATCGGGGCTCGGGACTCTGATTGCATCCTGAATTCATGGTTCCGAAGCACACGGGAATTGTCAGGTCAGAGGGAGAGGCGTTGAGAGAGAGATAAAGACAGGTTGAAATGAAAAAAAGAGTTCAGATGAAGTGTGAGCTGTGGATGGAAGTGATCTCTATCACTGGCTCCTTTCCATTTCCCAGTCACTCTGTGAATCTTGACATCTGGATCACCTCATTTCAACTTGCATCCTATTTCCATCCAATGTGTCTGTGTATGTGTTTGTGTCCGTGTCTGTGTGTGCTTCTGTACGTGTGTGCGTGTGTGTTTGCATGTCTGTCTGAGCATCTGTGTTTGTGTGTGTCTGCACGTCTGTGTATAAGTGTGTGGCTATGTGTGTATGCCTATGTGCGTGCATTTCCATCTGTGTGTGTGTGTGTGTGTGTGTGTGTGTGTGTGTATGTGTGTGCCTCTGAGTATCTATGCACATGTGTGCCTGTGTGTGTGTCTGTCTATATTTGTGTGTGTCTGTGTATGTGTGTGTCTGCGTCTTTGTGCCCATGCTTGTGTATGTGTCTTTGTGTTTGTGCCTGTGCCTGTGTGTGTGTCTGTGTGTGTATGTCGAGAGGCTCTCAATTCCTGACGATGCTAATGTTCATCATTTCTGATAATGTAGTCTCTAACTCGCTGCTGTCTGATGTTGTTGAGTGTCTCTCGGTGTAAATAACGGAGGGGTTTCAGAGACATTGTGCCTTTGCTGGCGAACATTTAGATTTACTTTAACCACATGAGTCTTTATTGATTCTCCTCAGCATTATTAACGTACTAAAGGGTACAATTATAGAGCCCAATGGAAGGTGGAGAAGGGCAAATATTTAGCACAAAGTTTCAAACACAATTTTTCTTCAGATTGTTGCTGTTCCATTGGATGTTCAGCTGAGCACATGTGGGAGGCGGGGGGCGGTGGCTTGGTGGTGAACATTTGCACTCTCACCTTTTCTCCCTGTACGAATGGGTGAGCGTGATGGGCGGAGCCGGCGGGGACCTTCCCTCAAACCCCGTCCAGTGTTCCCTGACAAAGGAAGCAGGACAAGGCCCTTTCCATTGTGCCATCATCAATGGGCCAATTACAATGCCCCGTTCATTGTACAATCTCAGGGCCATCCACTCTTTGATATGACGTCATCATGGGACTAGGTCCTGTCCCCATTTCCATTGTTCACTCGGAGGACCCGGCCCTCCAATTAAGCCATCACCAAGACGACCAGGTCCAACACCCTGCTTACAATTCCTCCACAGTTCCCGCCCTTTCTATTATGCCGTTGTTATGAAGAACAGTCCCACCCCCTCTCCATTCTGACGGCACATGAACTGCCTGCCATATTTTCCTGTTGTCATGGGAAACAGAGCCCCCCCCCCCCCCCCAACCTCCCCGCCCACCTGCTTCCCGTGAACTTTTCTGATAGGAGTCTCGCCTAAATACTGTCACCATGGTGATCAGGACCCTTCCCCACACCCCATGCCGGTGGCGGATATATCCAACTCCTCCAGTCACTGTCGAACAGCACAGCACCCCCACCCACTGGGAATGTGAATTAAAATGAGAAAATGCTCGACTTTCCCTGATTCATTTCTTCTCTCCTTTTTGCATGAAATCCACAATTGAAGCAAAGGGACATTTCAGCACATCCTTCAATTGCTCCCTAAATTTAGTCAGGGTCAGGGCATAAATACAAGAATTTGAGGAGCAGCTCAAGAGCTGAAACATGAAGCCCAGTTCCTGCACATAAGAATGCAGTAACATGGAATCATAACCCAAACTTTGCATCCGGATCCATACAGAGTACACCGTCTTCGTTGCCCACAACAGGAGGAAATTTGCTGAGATAGCAAACAGTAAAATCATGGATTTCCTTCGGCTCTCCATCTCCGGATCTCTGACCGTCTCTCCATTGCGCTGAGCCCAGAGTCTCCTGCGGGCTCTGCTGCTCACTAATATATGTCTGACGGTAAAAACATTGAGCAGCAGAATCAGGGCAAATGGGACACAGGGAGTAAGAATGTAATGGACAAACTCGATTGTTACCCAAACCGTAGAAAAGTAAACATCTAGTGTTGCAATACAAAACCAGGGCAGGTTGCTCATTTGATACATTTCAGTGAACATGAAATACCAGAAAAGGTTCTTTAATAAGCTCAGCACAGACACTGTTCCAAGAACCACAGCTGCTGTCTTTTCGGTACAATATCTACATTTTAGAGTTCGGCAAGATATGGCTACACATCGGTCAAAAGTGAAAGTGACGGTGAACCAGACTGAGCAATCAGTAGCTGCATAAAGCAGCACGGCATGGATATTACAGATACGAAGGAACCACAGGAAACGAAACTGCTCCTTAAGAACAATTGGAATATGCCTCAATACCAGGTCGAGTAGAATCACCATTAGATCCGCCGATGACATAGCCAAAAGGTAGTGAGTCACACTTTTGGAGAGACCACACTTTCCCCGGGAAATGATGAGAATTGTCACCGATATAACTGCCAGAAAGGAAAATAAACAGGAACAGAATACATTAGGTTAGCAAAAAAGTTTAGTTGATAACTTATTGTCATTTTCCATTGTGTCACGCTAACCATTAATATATTTAATTGATTTTACCTGAAACAGCAAATGGTGGAGATTTAAAATGTTGTATGTCTGCAGAGATTAAATGTTCAAAGTACAATACTAATATTGTAGAACTCAATTGTATTGGAGGTGCAGGAGCACAGTGACTTTGGGTGCCTGTTCCCAATATTTGAACACGCAAGGAGTTGTTAAAAAAATAAGTTAATACAACAGCTGGGACATTCAGCTTGATTATTGGATGCAAACTCCAGAAGGCTATTCTACAGCCATTCAAAACAGGAGATTGGCCAAACGTATTGTATTGTGCCGAATAATGTGCAGCATGTGTTAGAATGAATGTTAATAATTTGTAGAGGGTAGAGAGGAGACAGGCAAGAATGGCACCGCAGGTGAGAGATTACAATAACATGGATAGATTGGAGAAGCTTAGATATTATCATGAAGAGCACAGTCACAGAATGGGTGCAGCATGTAAGGTTGATATTGAGTACATCTTATCCATGCTGATCCACTGACGGAGCAATTCGCTAGTGCCTCTTCCACAGCCATCACTCTCTTATTCTAGACTTATCCCCTTTTCAGGTACTAATTCGATGCCCTTTTTCCTCGGTTGGGCCTGGCTCCAGCACACACTCAGGCAGCACATTCCAGATTCAGTTTTATAATAAATGATTTCCTCAGGGGGACATCACTTCTTTTTCCAATTACCTTACATCCGTGCCCTCTGATTCTCAATCCTTCCAACAATGGAAGGGTTGCTCCATCCCTACTTTTTCAGACAGTCTATAATTTTAAATATCTCTTCAAGTCGCCCATCAATCTTGTGTTTTCGAGGAAGAACAGCCAGAACTTTTACAATTCCTCTACACAACTGGAATTAATCATCTCAGATCTAATTGTTGTCTAGCTTTTCTGCACTATCTTTAGTGCCTGAGCATTGTTGTTAAAATGAGATTTCCAGAGCTGGGCACAATGCTCCAGCTGAGGAGGAAACGGTGTTTTCTGGAGGTTTAACATCTATATCTTCCTGTCGTACTCTATGCCCCTGCGCATAAAGCCCAGGTTGTGGGAAGATTTATGAAACACTGTCTCAACCCATCCTCCCACCCTCACTGATTCACGGGCATGTGGATACGGATCACACTGCTCCTGCATCAAGGTCAGAATTGTGAGCTGAAAAAGTTATATTAAGGTGTTCAACATTTTGACCAGTAGAGAGAAATTTAATAAAGATGCAATTCTTCTCCCTTTTGCTGAATGGGTGATAATCGGATGGCTTACATAAAATCTGATTGGCAGAATGAGCGCAGGTCTCATTTGGCATACACTGTTCGCTAATGGGGTGCTGTCAGATTTAAAATTGCATTTCAGATATAAATTTGTGAAACATTTGAAGTCGAAAAACTCTCTAAAAATGTGAGGAACAACAATATAAGAATGAAAATGTTCGCTTTCGGTCTGCCAGCCAATGTAACTCTCTGAGCACAGGGAAAGGTGGTTAAGCGGCATTTGACTGCAGTTAGGTTACAGACAGCAGCACATTGTATCTGTTGAGGTTTATAAAGCCTTGTAACCAGGAGGTGAAGTTTGAGCAAGGTGGTGGTCTGGGGCGGTGGCAGTGGGGGAAAAGGGGGGTGGTGGTTGGTGAGTGAGAGGAGGCGATGCTGGCTCGGATGACATTGTAATAGATGAGCGGATGGGACTGAATTTTTTTTTTTTGAAATGTCCAGTTTGTGGGTTTATGGAGCAGATGGTTCGAGGCAGGTTTGGAGATTTGTGATATTAGGACGGTGGTCGTGGGCAGTATTTCGGAAAGGGAGTATATTGGGCAGGGACTCAATTCAGGCCATCAGCAAACGCTCTGGTGGAACCCGAGGCATTGGGTTGTGTCGCGAGGTGGAGAGTTTGTGGGGTGTGTGGTGGGTAGAGCGTGTGTGGATGCAGAGCAGGTTTTCTGATGCCGACAGATGACACTGTTTTCGATCCTCACAAGGCCCAATTGAAAAATAAGGAAAAGGAGCAGCTAATCCGTGAAATGTGGCCTCCAGATATAATAGCTGGATAGAGAGATATCCAGGGCAATTTACTAAACCGAAAATACGAATGTGAATTACAAGCACAGTATCGCAATTGAGCATTATTAATGTACTTTAAAACAGGAGAGAAAAAGTGTTACGAGACACACCAACAATAGCAAGGATTCGATAGTAAAAGCATTGAAAAACCTGAAGAACCATTGGGACCCGATATGTTAATGCGATTTCATCATAAAACGTCTAGAGATAGTGATCGTCCCAGTGTAACACCCTGCCTCTTGTATGATACCAACCTACTGTGTTCAGATTCTGATCCATTGTTGTAAAATTCCAATTTATTGTTCTCACATTCTGATCCATTGTTGTAGAATTCAAATGTATTGTTCTCAGATTCTGATCCTTTGCTGTTACATTCCAGTCTATTGTTCTCAGATTCTAACCCATTGTTGTTACATTCCAATCTATTGTACTCAGATCTTGAGCTTTTGTGCGAAACTTCCAAGATGCTGCTCTCCGATTCGGGCAGATCATTTTAATAGTCCAAATTATTGTCCTTCGATCCCAATATATCTCCTTCACTTTGGAGCTGCTGCTCCCTGACAGTGCCGTATTGATTAAGCGTCTTATAGGATGAGATGGTTTATTGGAATCATTCGCATTTCAGTTGAAGAAGGGTAACCTCTATTGGCACAATTAAGGTCCACGGAGACTGATATTATAATGTGACAAAATAAAAGTTCAACTTTACCCCTTTCTATTGTACCCTAATTAAACAGCTTTTTCGCAGCTTTTGTGGGGATGCCTGAGGGTTTACGAGGGAAGGAAAGGTGGAAATCGTGGACACACTAAACATTATCCTTCAATCCTCCTTGGAAAGCGGACTATTCCCAAAATGTTGTCAATGTTGTTTCCTATTTATCGAAGGGAAGATGGATAAACCTTGTCTCTCTCGATCAATCAAAGAAATGTTAGTGAAACTTTATGAAATATGAAAGAATCAATAATCCGGGGCAAAATCAGTTTGTTGATTAGAATCCATGCGTTTTTCTGACAAACTCGATTGGGATTTTTGTTGAAGTATCAGGTAGGGTTGATGATTAAAGTGCATTTTTGTTAACAATATGGACAAAGTATGATCACGTGCCAATTAACGTATTTTTTGGGAAACAGTAACAGATGGTTCAGCAACATAAGCGCAATTGCCTGAATGCTACAGTTTATAATCAGACATGCTACACGCTCAAATTTGCTCCTGCTCCCAGAGAATTAACTTAGAATATCAAATCATATGAAGCTATTTACTTCTTTAGGGATCACCCAGAATGCCAGTGCTCTGCCACTTGCTTTATACCTCCTCAGTTCCAGCCATCCGCAGTCTTAAGACTTGCAATTAAATGCATTTAGACGACTCATTCTCTTCTCTTTTCTCTTGTATATTTCCATGTTAATCCACGATTGGCTCTATTTTGTCACGAGGCTCTGTGTGGACCACTGTAGTTTTTTATTTCAGTTTCAAACCAGACAACGTTCCAGATTGATTTTCCTCACGAAATGCATGCTGAAATTAACCTCACTTGCATTCCACGTGATGAACCTTGAGTTTAGAGTTTTTGCCTTTCGCTGCACAAGACTAAGTAAGTGTCATCAACTGGCTATTTCCTCACAGTGAATTATGGACGGCACCTGTCCCAGTTGCAGCTAAACAATCTCCTAAAACAGGCAGATCAATTAAAACCTAAGATTCTCACAAAACTGCACATATCTCCGAGGGGCATCTTCAGATGTCTTCTCAAATAGATCTTTAGCTCATGTATCCTTAAATGGAAAATGTTTCACTGATATGAAGGGATATTTAAATCTTACAGACCTTGAGTCTTCATCGATTATGCTTGAACTAATTTAGCTCTAATCATTTAAGAAATTCTCAACCATCAGCCCAGAGTGGAATGATGGTACCCAACATTTCCACAAATAAAAAGCCAAAGAGAAGTCATCAATTGTTCAGTACCTGCTGCTTTATGACGCTTACCTTTCTAAACCGGCCTGTTAAATTTGGCCTGAGCGGAAAGGAAGCCTCTTTCATATTGCTGCTTGTTCTGGTCTGCAGAGCACTGTCTGGAATTCTGGTGGATGCAGGTTCAATGCAGGCATTCAAAAGAGCTTTAGATGAGTATTTGAGTAGAAACACTGAGGAGGGTCATGGGGAAACGGCAGGAGGATGGCACTGAGCAATAATGCTCATTCGGACAGCCGGTGCGGTCACGATGGGCCGAATGGTCTCCTTCTGCATCATCGCAATTCCGTCATTCTGTGATTCTGAATTTACCTTCACGCGTCCAAACCTTTGACTGTGGGAGCTATCTATTGGACGCACCTCAATTTTGTGCCTTAAATCCGGCGTGGGGGAGATGGGGTGGGGTTGGTAAATGCAGGGGGTGGAGTGGGGGGGGGGGGGAGAGATATGCTCATTTCTGAGGGACTGCCACAATTTCAGTGGGTCAGTGCATAGGGAACGCTGCACAGTCAGAGGGGCAGTAGAGACCGAGCACTGCACTCTCTGAGGATCAGTACTGAGGAATTGTTGCACTATCGAACTATCAGCACTGAGTTAGCACTGAGCTGCCAGAGATTCAGCATGGAAGATATGCCACATAGTCGGAGCTTAAGTGCTGAGGGATCGATGCATTGTCGGAGAATCAGTACTGATGGTGTGCTGCACTGTTAAAGGGCCGGTGCTGATGTAAAAGCCCTGTATATCACCCTTCCTCCCTCTGAATAAACGGGCACATCACATTGCTGCAGCCCCGCAGCAGGTGTAGTGGGTATAACACCCATCCGCAATCCAGATTCTGGAATCTCACCCACACTCGCACATTGTACCTAATATATTTACCTATTTCCCTGGTGCACCTGAAACAGGTACATCCCCCACTGTAGCTTCTATATTACCTTCCTGACCTGGTGTGCCTGGAATACCCCCTTCCTCATGTACCTGTACTATCTCTCACCCTGCCAGCGATAGACATCATCCCTTCTTGGTGCTGCTGCTTTTGTTGATGGCCTGATTGCTCTCGCTTTCAGTGATTTGAGGGCCCACTGATAACCCTCCCCTTCCTTCTGTGCCTCTGTGCTGCACTGGCAAGTTAGAGCTTAAGGAATAGACGTTGTCCGGTTGCTCTGTCACCATAATGACTGCAACCCCTCCCACTACGCCCTCTGTCTGCTGTCAGCCCAGCAAACATCCCCTCTGCCAATGGAAAGAAAAAATTAAAATTGAAACGCAATGGACATTCTCAGTCAGCCAATGTTCAAATTCTCGGGTGGATATAACAACTGGAGTAAAGGTACATTATTCAACTGCTCCCTGAACTTAGCCTGGGTCACGGCGTAAATCCCAGTGTTGATACAGCAACTCAGGAGCTGCAGCATGAAGCCCAATTCCATCACAATATAATCTAGATCAATTTGCACAATCCCCAAGAACGATATCTGGCTCCTCTTCTAAAGCTATATTAACATTGCCCACAACAGGATGAAATTTGCTACGATAACGAGCAGTAAAATCATGGATTTCCTTGACTGTCCACCTTTGTGTCTCTGGGACTCTCTCCACTGCTGTGAGCCTGGAGTCTCCTGCGGGCTCTGCTGTTCACTAAAATGTGTCTGAGGGTGAGAACATTGAGCAGTACAATCAGGACAAATGGGACACAGGGGGCAACATTAAGTGGGGCGATCGTGTAGAGTGATTATCGCTGATCTAGTAACACAGAAACCCAGCATCATGCTCTGGGAACTGGCGTTCGAATCTTGGTAGATGATGGAATTTGAATTCAATAAAACCCTGGAATAAAAAGCACAATGATGACCATGAAACCATTTTCGACTCTTGCAAAATCCCACCTGGTTCACTAATGCCTTTTAGAGAAGGAAATCTGCTGGGCAGAATGTGCCTCCAGAACCACAGCAATGTGGCTGAATCTTAACTACAATTTGAACAAGGGCAAATCGGGATGGGCAATAAATGCCAGCCTAGCCAATGAAGGCCAAGTTCTATGAATGAATAAAACAAGAATGTGATGAAGGAACTGGATAGCTGTCCAGTCGGGAGATGGTTTTGCAAAGAGTGACCTGCACTCAGCATCGCGGTGAAGCAGTCTGGGAAGGATGTCCTGCAGTCAGCATCATGGTGAAGTAGTCTGGGAAGGATGTCCTGCAGTCAGCACCGCGGTGAAGCAGTCTGGGAAGGATGTCCTGCACTCAGCATCGCGGTGAAGCAGTCTGGGAAGGATGTCCTGCACTCAGCATCGCGGTGAAGTAGTCTGGGAAGGATGTCCTGCACTCAGCATCGCGGTGAAGTAGTCTGGGTAGGATGTCCTGCAGTCAGCATGGCGATGAAGCAGTCTGGAAAGAGTATTCTGCGGATATTTTTGAGAATAAGAATATTGACATCAAAAAAGTGTGAGAGAGCAAAGGACCAGGATGTGTGTGGGGATGCTTGAAAAAGTGACGTCAGCAGAAATGTGAGAGCTGATTGTTGAGTTATGGGGAAGTATTTTCTCTAGGTTAAGCTCGGGAAAGGTAAAAGCTCTATTATTTTATTTAAAATACTTACATAATTTAACGTTTCTTTTTTACTCTATTGAACTTAAAGTAAAGAAAGGGTGTTTCTCTCCAACTAGAAGCACGGCAAGGCAGTTCAGTCCCATGATTTATACAGCCTTCAACATGTGGGAAGTCTTAGGCGCTCCTTACTCTCTGAATGACGACATGTGCAGTAAGTGCCAAGAAACTGAAGCTACATGAGCTCCGAGTTTCGGAGTGGGAACGGCAGCTGGAGGGACTGAAGCACATCGGCAAGACTAAGAATTTCATGGGTAGAACGTTTTTTGGCATGGTGACCCCACAGCAAATGGAAGTGCAAACAGAGCTGGATTGGTAACCACCAGTCAGAAGAAATGTGTCAGAGAGGAAGTAACGAAATCCAAAGGGTACATGTCGCTCGAGAACTGTATTTCTGTGTTGGAAAACGGTGAGAGTGACGGTTTGACTGGGGAGTGCGGCCACGTTCATGGCACTGAGTGACTCAGCTGCACAACGGGGAAGGAAAAAGAGGGGAAGGACGATAGGTGCAGTAGGGTCCGCAATATGGAGAAAAGACAGCCATTTCTTAGGCCATTGATGTGACTCCAGGATGGTATGTTGCCTCTCTGGTGCCAGGATCAAGGATGCCCATGTACAGCTGAAGGGCATTCTAAAGTGGGAGGGCAAAGAGACAGAGATCATGGTATATATTTGTACCAACGACATAGCTAGAAAGAGGGATGAGGTCCTACAAACATCATTTAGCGAGCAAGGAAGCAGATTTAAAAAAACAGGCCCTCAAAGGTATTGATCACTGGACATCTTCCAGTGCCACACACTGGTGAGTATCGAAGTAGGAGGTTAGTCCAGATGAATGCGTTTCTGGATAGATGCTGCAGCAGAGAGGGCTTTCGATTTCTCACATATTGGGACGGTTCCTGGGGGAAGTGGGACCTGTAAAAGGCAGACAGGTCGCACCTGAACTGCAAACAGACCAAACCTTCTTTTGGGGAGGTTTGCTGGTGATGTTGGTGAGGGTTTAAACTAACTTGGCAGAGGGATGGGATCCTGAGAGGTGGTTCAGCAGGGGGAGTTGCACAGTCAAAATTAGAAGAGAGAGCTAGTCAGTCTTGAAGGTATAGAACTTATAGGTCAGTTAAGGCAGAAGCGAGTTTGGCAAGGTTGGATGGTATTTCTTTTAATGCAAGGAGTCTTGCAAATAAGGCAGAGTTGAGGGTATAAACTAACACATGGGAATGTGATGTCCATGCTGCCGCAGGGACAAGGCTGAGGGAGGGGCATCATTTACTGCTCAATATCCCAGGGTATAGGGTCTTCAGTCGAGACAATGAAGGAGGTAAAAGAGGAAGGGTTTTCATAATATTGATCAAGGAATCAGTAACAGCAGTAAGGAGGATAACATCCTAGAAGCAACCTCAAATGAAGCCTTATGGATAGAACTGGAAAATCAAAACAAGGAGCAATTACATTACTGGGAGTGTAACACAGGCCGTCAAACATTCATAGAGAAATGGAAGAGAAGATAAGTCGGCAAATTTCAGAGCAGCGTAAACATAATAGGGTAGTAATGGTGGGAGATTTCAATTTCCCCATCATTAACTGGGTCACTCATATCGTGGTAGGTTCAGAGGGCGATGAATTTTTTCACTGCACCCAGGAGATATTTTTAAGCCAGTATGTCAAAGGTCCTACAAAGGAGAGGGCGGTCCTGGATTTACTTTTAGAGAATGAAGTCGGGCATGCAGCAGAGGTATCAGTGGATGTGCGTTTTGCGCATACTGATCATAACTCGGTTAGATTAACGTTGTTATGGAAAAGGACAAGGGTGTGCAAGAAATTTGAGCTCTAAATTGAAGGAAGGCCGATTTTAATAAGATCAGAGACGATTTTACCAGGGGGGGCTGGGAGCAGCTTATTTTAAGTAAAGCTGCTTCAGAGCAGTGTGACTCATTCAAGATGGAAATAGGGAGAGTGCAGTGTCAGCACATTCCTGTAAAGATAAAGGGCAGGGCCAATAAATCGAATGAAACCAGGGTCTCGAGGGAGATACAGAATTGGATAACGAGTAAAGGACACACTTATGACAGTGACCGATAGCTCAAAACAGCGGAAGCCCTAGAGGATAATAGGGTGTATAGGGGATAACTTAATAAGGACATTAGGAAAGCAAAAAGGGGTATTAAAAATCATTGGCAGGAAAATCAAGAAAAATACAACGTTATTTTAAAAGTCAAAGAGAATAACTAGGTAAAGATTAGAGCCCGTTCAGGACCATGGTGGAAATCTGTGTGTGGAGCTGGAAGACGTAGGTCAGGTTCAAAATGGATGACTTGCGTTGGTGTTCACAAGAGTGAGGGACGATATAAATCGTGCAGGGAGGCTGTGAGATAATTAAATAAATTAGCACAAAAAGGGAAGAAGTTCTAAGCGGTCTGGCCGGCTTAAAATAATATGAATCTCCAGGACCAGATGAAATTGATCCCAGGCTGTTGCGTGAGGCAAGCGAGGAGATAACAACGGCGCTGGCAATAATTTTCAAGACCTCGCTGAGCACAGGAGATTTGCCAGAGGAGCAATGTGGCACCGTTATTCAAGATGGGAGGAAGGGATTTCCGATGGAACTAGAGGCCAGACAGTCTAACGTCAGTGGGGAAATTATTTGAAGTAATTATGAGGGCGATAGTTCATCTACACTTGTAGATGCAGGCAGTCAGCTTAGGTTGGTGAAGGGCAAGTAATGTCTGACCAATTTGATTGGATTTTAACGAAGAGTTGACCAGGTGTGCAGATTATGCAAATGCATTTGAAGGAGTCTACGTTGACTTCAGCAAGACTTTTGATAAGTTCAGGAGACTGATAATGAAGGAAAGAGCCCGTGGGATCCATGGCCATTTGACGAATTGTGTTAGAAATTGGCTGAGTGGCAGGAAGCAGATGGTGATAGTGGAGGGGTTTTTTGTGACTGGATGCATATGTCCATTGGGGTTCCTCATGGGTCATTGTTGTGTCCCGTGCTGTTTGTGTTATATATAAACGACTTAAATTTGAATTTAGGGGTTGCTTTGCTGGGGGGGCCATGGGGGGCGAAGTGGGGGGGGTGTGGTGGTGGTTTGTTCAGTATGTTCGCGGGTGGCACGAAAATTGGAGAGGTGGTAAGTGTAAGGAGCGCCTTCAATTACAGGAATATATAGACAGGCTGATCAAATGGGCTGATCATTGGCAAATGTAATTTAATCCAGATAAGGGTGAGGTGATGCACTTAGGCAGGAAAAACAAGCCACGGGAATATGATGAATTTAAGGACATTGGAAGTACCGCGGGTCAGAGGGATCATGGTGTGCATGTCCACCAGTCCTTTAATGTAGTGGGGGACGTAGATAAGTTGATTAACTAAGGATATGGGATACCTGCCTTTATTAGATGAGGCATATAATAAAAGAGCAGGGAGGTTATGCTGAACTGTATAAAATGCTGTTTGGGCACATCTAGTGTATTGCATGGAGCCTGGATTCCGCATTATAAGGATGTTTTGGCATGAGAGAGAATGCAGAGGAGGTTTACCAGCATGTTGCCTGGGCTGGACATTTTTAGATATGAGGAGAGATTGGATATGCTGGGGTTATTTTCTCTGGAGCAGAGGAGATTAAGAGGGGACATTATTGACATGTATAAAAATATGTGGGACATAGATAGGGTAGATAGGATGCAACATTTCCCGTCGGTGGAGGGACCAATAACCAGATGGCAGGGATTTAATGTAAGGGACAGCAGGTTTTCAGGGAATATGAGGAATAATTATTTCACCCAGAGGGTGGTGGGCATCTGGAACTCACCGCCTGAAAGGGAGTTGGACGCAGAAACCTTCATAACATTTAGGAAGTATTTGGATGTGCACTTGTGATGCCCTGGCATAAAAGGCTATGGACCTATTGCTGCAAATTGGGATTAGAATAGTTAGGTACTTATTTCATTGGTGCAACTCAATGGGCCGACATTTCTGTGCTGCAGACCAATTTGACTCTATTACTCTATGTCTGAAATTCTAATATTACAAAACAAAATAATGGGTGGTTCCTCTGCATATAAGAATCTGGTAACATGAAATACCAGAAAATATTCTTTGAAAAGCTCAGCACAGCCATTCCTTTCAGAGCCATTTTCACGGTGCAATATTTACTTCTCAGTTTCTGAAAACACATGGCCGCAAACCGATCAAATGTGAAAGTCACTGAACCACACACACTTGTCAATGGCTGGATAAGTAGGATGGAAAGGGTATGGCACAAACAGTTGGCGCTCTGGAAATGAAACCATTCCCAATAAACAATTAGAATTCTTGCAAATAACAAGTATCAGTTTGCCTGATGGCGCTGAAATGTTCCACTATGTTGCTGCGCCCAGTGCCTTATTGAAACTATTGTACATGCAATAATAGACTGAATGTCTTCTGATATGTTGGAAGACAATAGAGATTAAATGGCAATAAATCTGTTACTGAAATTGCCGAACTCGGATGTTAATCATAATCATGCCCCCCTTGAATCTTGAACAGGTAGAAAAACTTTGCAATCTCCAAAACACTTGTAATTTTGATGAAGAAGAAATAATTCATTTCAACATGGTTGATAGAATTAATAGCCATATACAGTGAGACTTACCAGGGATGCCAATAATAGCGAGGATGGGATAGTAACCCGCCTGAATCACCTGGAGTGCCAGATAGATCCGGCTTTCCACTGACATCCAATCATAATATGTAGAAAGTTCATAAAGCGCATCCAATGAACTCCTACTCATTGTTGTAACATTCTGATCTATTGTTCTCAGATTCAGATCCATTGTTGGAACATTCCAATGTATTGTTCGCAGATTCTGATAACCTCTCTCCCTTGTCTTGGAACAACGGCTCCTTCGTCCTCACGGAGCTGATGCCCCCGCTGACAATATGAGGTAACACAATGTAGCGACTGCCTTATTAACAACAGTGGGAAGCCCCCCAGTGAGTTATTTAGGATCCATGGAGACTGAGATTAATTACAGCCACTGAACAAACAGGCTCATTTAACCCATTCAGTCCAATTGTACTTGCACCACACTAAATTGGAAAAGTTAGCTGGTTTGGCTGGGATGCAAGAGGGTTTCTGAGGGATAGAATAGTTTAAAGAGAACAGTGTGAAGCAGAAAATCGGGCAAATGTAGGAGTTGTTTAGTAAAGTGATCGGGTGGACACAAGCAAGTCCTTGAAGGTGGCAGGGCAAGCCTTTTCGAGTATTAAGATAGCAATATATATTATTGATAAACAGAATCAGATTTACAAAACTAAGAAAATGGGACAACATATGTGAAAATCTTGCTGAGGCCTCAGCTGATGTATTTGTGTCTAATTCTGTGCAGCTTTTTTAAGGAAGGATGTGAGGGCGTTGGAAAGGGTGCAGAGGAGTTTTACTGGAATTGGAATAGGGATGAGGGGCTTGAATCAAGTGGAGAGACTGGAGAAGCCTGGATTGTTTTCCTTCGAGCAGGCCAGGCAAAGGGGAGGTTTAATAGAGACATTTAAAATCACAAATGTTTTTTATAGAGTAAAATATGGGAAACTGGTGATACAGGAAAATCAGTCAGTAACCAGCACAGGGAGTTGTAAAGTGATTGAAAAAGAAGCAGAGACCGGTTGAAGAACTCTTAGTACAAAGAAACCTGGAATGTGCTTCCCGAAAGGCTGGCGAATGCAACTAAACATTTAACAGTGAAAATAGAATTGGATGAGCACAGGCAGTGTAGATTTGCACTGCTAATGTAGGGGAGGTGAGAAGGGTTGATTAGATAGCTCTGGAAAAGAGGCAAAACGGACACGATGGGCCACTTGGCCTCTTCTTCAAATCTATGATTCTATGGCCCTGTTCCATCAGAGGCCTTAGGGTGTGAATATCATGTTTACAATTGATTTTTAACAGAATCATCGAGACAGAGGCTGAACATAATTGTATGCTGATGGATGCAAAAAGCGGAAACAGACACAGTCACTCCCTCTCAGGAAATCGTCTCAGGACGTCCTCTCAGAAACTCCTCTCTGGAACTCCTGTCGGGAACTTCCTCGTGTCATGCCATTCATTGAACACTTCCTTATCAAATTACTCCTTCCAAAGTGTATCACCTCTCAAATTTCAGGGTTAAATTCCATCTGCCAATTCTCTGCTCATTACGCCATCCTGTCTATATCTTCCTGTAACCAAAGACACTCAACCTCGCTGTTGACCACCCGGCCAATCTTTGTGTCATCCGTAAATGTAGTATTTCTAGTCAAATTTGCAGCCATCTATCATCACAGGAATTCCTCTCAGGAACTACTCTCAGGAACTACTCTCATGGACTCCCCCCAAGGAACCATTCTCTGGAACTCCACTCAGTAACTCCTCTCAGGAACGCCTCTCAGGAAATCGTCTCAGAAACCCCTCTGAATAACACATTTCAGGGTCTCCACGCAGAACCTCCTCTTATGAGCTCCTCTCAGGAACTCCACTCAGGAAATCCTCTCAGGAACCACTCCCAGCAACCCCTCTCAAGATCTCGTCTCAGGACCCCTTCTCAGGAATCATCCCCAATGTCATCTCTAAGGATTCCCTGTCAGGAACTCATCTCAGTAATTTCCCTCAGGAAATACTCTGTCAAACTGTGGAAGAATAAAATACATCTACAGGACAACTAAGGGTTAAACGGTTAAGATCATAGTGGAATACTGCAGCACAGTTCCCTTTTTTGTTCTCGCATCCACCCTGCAGCTGCCAGCTAATAGAGCAGGAAAGGAGGAAAGGAGTATCATAAACAAGTTTCCTGGAATCTTTGACGCAAGGGTGGGATGTCTGCCCCAACATAAAGCGACAGGATCAAGCAATATTCATTTGTCCTTTAGCATATTCACCCCCTAGCACTATAGATAAGGTCAAGCAGGGTTATCTATTCTCTGTTTCACTTCTTATCACCAGATGGGCTCCTCCTAAGATCCTGGGTAGTCATAAGCTAGAATAGATCAATTTTACACTGCATGCCATAAACAATGATTCTCAGTGTAATTAATTATTGAAGGTTAGACAGTTTTATCATCTTCAGGCTCTTTGATATGTACAACTTTTACTAAAAATATGTGTGTACTCTAATGCTTCTTCAGAGTGTCAGCTATCTCCACTGTAAGCTGCTGGGCTGTCCGTGATATCACGATTTTAACAAAAGTTTTCCGAGACAAACCTCATGGGTCTGAGTGTTCACTCCGAGTTCCGCGACAAATTGGCGATGAGGATGGGATCCGACTGAAGTCCTGTGGCCTCTTAAGTTGGAGAGGTAATTGAAAACCTGGACCATTGGATCTCTGAAAAAGAACCCTAGCGGAGAAAGGGAGAGACTCGCCTAAGTTGGGGAGAGTACGAACTGCATCCTAGCTGAAAGTGGGAGTGCAGTTAAATAGTGTCCCCGCTACCTCTTAAGTTGGTGAGGTGGCCTCTTAAGTTGGAGAGGTGAAAGGGGGACGTAAATCATCCTAACGGAAAGGGGGAGTGCTTGAAAAAGGGTAGCTACCGACCAAAGAGACTTACGTGACCCAAAGAATAGGAGGACTTGTTAAGGAACTCTTAAACACCGGTGAGCGCATAGGGTAGGAAACGCGCCATGCTGTTAATTGTGTTTTCTTTTCAGAAAAATGGGAGGTCACAACAGCAGAGCGGGCTCTGCCAATCTCCCTGCTTCTCAAAGTACGAAGAACAAACTGAAACCAGTGAAACCGGAGCTTAAATTGGGAACTTTGAAGATGGGTAAGAAAACAAAAAAAGTAGTAGTAGTATACCCAGGGTCTCGATTCCCCTGGAGGAGAAAAGTAAGTAATTTCTGTCTTCTCTTTTATGTATATTATTAAGTAAAATGGGAAATATGACATCAAAGAAACCCTTGGTTCCTCTTTTGAAGTAAACCCCAAATGCTTATATGTATGTCCATTACGGTCCTAAAATTGTCCAGTATGTTTCTGATTGGTTAAATGGACTCAAAGTAAAGGAGAGAGCTTCCCACCAGCTGGAACGTTTAATCGGAACAGATTTGAGTGCTTATAATATGTTTTAAGGGAAGTAGATAGTCCGCTACTGAATTTTATGTAACTTAAAAAAAAAATGAGTTGATCTAAGTTACAAGAGCTGTTTGTGCTGAAGAGAGAGAGAGAGAGGGAGAGAGTACCCCTAGGGGTTAATAAGCAATTGACCTGCAGCAGCAGAGAACACTTGAGATTTTGTCAGTTTGAAGGTCCCTGTAGGTGGAGCCTTCAAGATCGCTTTATTTCCCCCACTGCTACTCGAAGCTTCGTTTAGAGTCAAGTTCAATATTATAGGAGTATCGATACATTCCTTTACTATGTGTTTGTTTGTGTGCAATGAAGCATTTGTATGTGAGCTTTAATGTGTTTTCTCCCCTGAATTGTCTTTTGTGTGTGTAGTTGAGCACTTAAGAGTCGAATGCCCCGTATTAGATTAAAGGAAAAGTTTATTCAAACATTACAAACTTTTGAGTATAAGGTTTGAGTTGGGATGTCTGGCAAAAATCGTAATTTGAAGATAGTGTAAAGATAAAACAGGGCTTGCCTTTGTTTGAGATGAACCAACCCTTGTACCACCCCCTTGTAGACTAGTAGGGAATAACCCTCATCATCAGCTTCAAAACTGATTGGGCTTAATACATACGAGTTAGTATTCTAAAATTCTGAGAAAAAATAAATTACTTGAAATTCAGAAGGATTCTAGGAAAACAAAAAGACATAAACACAAGGTCTAGGTGGTTCCAATGGATAAATATGGGTTTCTTATGAAGAGATGAATTAAATATTAAAGGAAATCTGCTTTCCAAACGCACTGGAATTTGAATTGGGGACAATCTTGAGATGTAAAGTGCAGTGTAATTTAACAGGTTACTTTTGAATCACTAGGATGCAATCTATGATAAAGAATGTGTCGATAAACGGAAATTATAACTTGGATCCAAATCATTATGCATGAAAAAGAGGTTGTTTTAATTTTTATAGTCTAAATTACAGTACTTACAAAGTTTAAAAATTTCAAGTTTGTGTGTTGATAAAGTTCTCAAGAAGAGAATTTTCATTTTAGAAGGTCTGATAACAATTGGCACTAATTCAAATGCTGCAAGCTTTTATATTTGTAAGTCTGTTCCCAAAATATGAAGCTAAGTTCAAGACCTTGACAAAGTTTGGCAGAAATCCAATTTTTGGCCGAGTTAATGAATCTGGGATAATTCTAAAAGAAAATGGTCAGACACAATTTAGTGGGTTACTTTTAAGACAATAAAATCTTTGAGAAGAAGAGAAGGATGCAAAACATGTCAATACCTGATTTCTGTTTTTAAAGCAGTTATGAGAATGTCTTATTCATTTTAAAATCTCTCCAGGCAACCTGAACAAGATAAGATGGTAGCTGTTGCAAGTGTAATATGGTATGAGCCAAGTAAGAGAATGGGTTAGGGGAAGAGGATATAATGTACAAACTGTTTTAAGAGAAATGAATTTGATAATATGGCCATCAACTGAGGCATTGGAACTGCACGCAGGAGATAAGCAAAGATCTAGAGATAGAGATCCCTGCTGAAATGGAATAGTTAATATGGCCTAAAGAGTAAGGAAACATTTTAAACAATCAAGACAATAGAGAAACTGAACTCAAGAGAACCTTAGGATGATCATGGTCAGGAAAGAAAACTTAGAGGTAAAAATATGCGGAATCTATAGTTCAGGAATTGAAATGTAAGGAGAAATAGTACTTAACAACGACTTACCACAAGATGGATACAGGTAAAAGGAAAGCTGGAAAATTGCTAAATAGATGTATTACTGATTATATTAATGTGCCTGCAAGCTACAAAGAGTAAAACCATAGGATTAACACCGTGATGACAGGCAGAGTTAAGCGGTTCCCAGAGAGAACCATCACTGGAAGTGAAGATACTGAGCCATTGAAAGAAACGATAAGAAGGTGCATTGCAGACTTGTTTAAGGAATTGAGGTCTGACATGAGACAGCAGCAGGACGGAGTAAACTGGAAGGAGTGGAGGGTGCCTACCCAGATGGATTCAGATCAGGGAACTCATTTCACAGGGAGGGTGGTTAAAGAAGTGTGTAAGTTTATGGAGATTAAACAGAAATTCCATATTCCTTTCCACTCCCAGAGTCCAGGGATGCTAGAACGATGAACAAAAAAAACACATCAATTAAGAGACAGAGAACAGCCCAATATTCTAATAGACTTTGGGCTACCCCAAGCAGGACCGACAGGTTCACCCCATGTGAAATGATAACAGGAAGAGCCATACAATTACCTGAAGGCATTATAGCAGGAGGTGTAGGGCGACTGAAAGGAAAAATACAGGACAATGTGAAGGAATTAAGTAGGCAATTACATGAGTTGAGAGAGGAAGTTAAAGACTGACAGATGATTAAAGATATGGAAACAGGCAAATCCAAGGAGCAACAATGCACCATACCATCTAATTGTGACAGGTGGCACATGCACACTTGTAAATATGAGAACAGGAGGTAAATGGAGGCATTACACATAGTTAAAGATACATGGCAATTGACTAAGCGGTATCCCAGAGAAGAGGAGCCGATGTTAATGTCTCCACAGATTTATAATCCTGTCGTGGGCCTATCATTACTGGCAACAAGGTCGAGGATCATCACTGCTCATCCTGCACCACAGGAGGAACTTTGGTACAGCATGGACAGTGCCGAATGCGACACGCAAAGGGGAATGATAAATGTAACAGTAGGAGAACAAGTGCTTTCAAATTGTAGAAATGGTTTGCTTCAGATCAAGCATGGGAGGTCCGCCACTACCCAACCACCTCCCATCTCTACTTTCACAGTCCAAGTAGAGATAATTGAAGACCCTCAAACCACACCGACTGACCCAGCTTGGACGACTATGCATCCAGGACTGACAAATGGTTTGGTGCTGGTTAATCAGAAGTTTTGTTTGATAATGTACACCATGAGCTGGTACCGACAGTCTTGAATATATCTGGATCGTCCTGAACCCCAGTGGTGCTCAACCCATACCCAAGCTCTCTATAAGGCTCTGACGCACCAATTGATGACTGAAGCTTTTCAATTCAATGGCTAGGTGCGATCATTCTTGGGAGGGAACTGCGCTAAGCACAACCTGATAAATGATGCCACCATGATATTCAATATAGGGACATCATTGATAAATCCAAATTCTGGCTACTGTGCTTGAAAGTCATGCGGGGACTATCATTAAATTAATCGAAATAGGGAAAAATATTTCAGACGAAGCGAGCAGAAATGATGTTTGCAGCACCTATGGATCTTGGGCACTGGAAAAAGCCCGAGAAAATTTAAGACAGACTAAAGAAGGGGTAGTCCCTTTATGTGTAACTAATGAGCATTTATTGAATCTCTAACGACACAAGAATCATGACTTGACTGGTTGCCAGCTCAGGGGTTTAACATGTGTATGTAGAATGAAGGTTGATTGTATAGTGAATAGTAATATGCTAATAGGCATTGTATTAGTAATACCTGTCATAACTCTGTCAATGATATAATTCAGCCAAGATGCCACAGTGACTGCTGGTACGGGACCCCAGCCATGGGCCCATTTGTACACCTACAAATGGACTTCATACAAATGCCTAAATGTATGGGATATAATTATGTTTTAGTTCTAGTATGTTTGTTCACGTGATGGGTGGAGGCGTATCCCACCCGTCAAAATGATGCTGTTGTTGTAAGAGTGTTGCTGCGTGAATACAAACCCAGATTTGGGATACTAGAGTTTTTATCGAGTGATAATCGGACTCATTTTACAGCTAAAGTGATAAAGCAACTGTTGAAGGGCTTACAATGCAACCATCACCTTTCCTGTCCATAACACCCCCAGTCAACTGGGGCAGTGGGAAGACAAAGTGGTATTCTGAAAAACCAACTAGGTAAATTATGGGAAGAAACTGGTTTGAAGTGGCCTGAAGCACTACCCTTGGCGCTCATGACTATGCGCTCTCACCCTAACTGTACCACCTCCCTCTCTCCTTATGAAGTTGTAATGGGATGCCCTATGCGCCTCCCAGTGTCCCCACACTTGTCTGCTAGGGAAATGGACATCCACGTTATGGATGAGGGAATGAGTATGTACTGTATAGCGCTCACTAATTCTCTCAAGCGCTTGCATGTACTGGTAGTAGAAGCTCAGAAAATCCCACCATTGAAGATTGACATCAATACCAGCCCGGTGACGCAGTCCTAGTAATGACCTTCAGGAGAAACAACGTTTTGGATCTTCGATGGGAAGGGCCTTTCCAAGTCCTCCTCACCACCCATATGGCCGTGAAGGTTGAAGGACGACCCTTGTTGATCCACGCATCGCACGTGAAGCGGACGCTGACTTCAGACAAGTGCTTGTGCAAGAACTTTAACTGAGCCGTCGGAATGCTGACTCTGATTTGGATCCTGTTCTGCGTGGTCCATGCAGGGGCATAGAACACCAATTCTGCTGTTCAACGAATGCAGGCGGTAGCTTTGCAAGTTAATTGGACTAAATGTTGGATTTGTACTCATTTTCCTCTACGCAAAACAGCAGCTGAATTGCATGAGAGGGTGGAAAGGACGCTACCTTGTGCTGCTAAGAACTCGAATGGCCCTGAAGGTTAAAGGGAAGGAAGACTGGGTCCATGCCAATGGCTGTAAAATACATTGTCTGGCAACAATATAGCAGCCGTTATCAAGTGATTTGATTTGTATTATGTATTGGATACTGCTCCTTGCTATATTCCGTGGGGTATACCCAAGAGACCCTGAGCCAAACACCTTTTTGTCTCTATGCCACACCTAAGCAAGACGGGTAGGACAGGCTGCCTGTTGGATATGCACCCAGACTCCCCAACATGGGGGTGAGACGGGTCATTTACGTGCTGTTCCTCTAAATGACACTGAGTATGCTGATGTTCGAAATTTTAGTACTGTAACATCGCAGCGCAATATGTTTAGGGCTTGGTTCCGTCGCTCTCCACCTACTGATGGGTGGAACTATACAGAACATGGGATTAGAATCAGACCCCCCCCCCCCCAAGAGCAAGTAAATACCACCATTTGGTGTCCCCACCTTACACCCAGCACTTACAATCTGGGACGAAGCTTCTGTCATGTTACGGTATCCTACATCTTTGGCCTATCTATCCGAAAGCCCGCTGGTACTAGTAGTACCGAACATCCACCAAACCCCTTCAATGGTATATACTGGGTTTGTGGAGATATATCTTACCCCTGGTTCCCTGGAATGCCTCAATTATCCTTTTCCTTTAATGTGCCTGTAGGAAATCTGAAAATGAACGGGACCACTACCTCAGTGAGTGGCTGTTGCTACCTAGCATGGTTTTATACGTCTTAATTGGGTTGGTCATGGTATGTGTTATAGGGTGCTGTGTATGTGTTGCTCTGCGAATTTGCTGCTCCCAGGTTATTAATGGCGTGTCTACTGGATTAGGTGGTGCCCCGATTATCCCCTAATGATGCGCACTGGCCCCAGCGAAGCCCACTGGTGGGGAGAGAAAGTTTACCCTATCAGGGACCGGCCTTTTCCTTATGGATATGAACCCCCGTATGATGATGAAGATACTAATCCTCACTGGTGTTAATCTAAAAGATTAACAAGGAGGGATTGTGGAAGAATAAAATACATGTATAATGAAATTATTACAGAGTGTCCTTGAGCAGTCACGCAACCAGCACATAAACTAATAGACTAGTCGTGCTATCAGCTACCTTCCCAGAGTAATGGGCGACAGATATCAGATATGGTTGCAAACTAAGAAAGAACTATTCTGTGCATGCCCAAGATATGTCACCATACCATGTTAACAATTAATTGGGTTAAGCAACCACTGCAACTGCCTAATCTCTAACCATCAAAACTGCCTAAACTCATCACGTACTTTTTTTGCTATAATTATGTGTGTACGCCAATGCTTCTCAGAGAGATGGATTGCTTCATTGCACGCGACTGGGCTCTCCATGATATCACGATTTATTGAAGATTTCGAAGACAAACCTCCTGGGTCCGAGTGTTTACTCTGTTTTCCGTGACAATAATGTAATATACGGTGCCTTCCGCTGTCATACCTGTCTTAGTTCCAATCGGTGAAGAGCTAGGACCTCTGGCATGATTCATGATCTTGTTCCAATGGGTGATATAGAGGGTCTTGTGATATGATCCCTCTCCTGGTTCAAATGGGTGATGCACTGCCACCTGCGGTATGATCCCTATCCTGGTGTCAATGTGGGATTTACTGGGATCTGGGTATGATTCCTGTTCAAGTGTCAAATTTGATGTTCCTCCTTCAAGCAACATTCCTGTATGATCTGCATATATTCACAGTTCCGCCATTCTCACCGTGTCAAATATCTGATATTGACACTATTCCTGAATTTTGGAACACCTCCATACTGAGGACATCAGTGATTCAAGATGTCTAGCCCAGGGGTTGTTCATAGTATCTTCTGATGGTTCAGCCATGCCAGTTGTGCAAGTGAAACCCATATTCTGGGAACAAATATTCATGCATTAAAATGGGATAAGCTTTGACAAACTCGTAATCAACGGATTGTAACGAGACATGTCCTCTGATCAGAAGTAGAGTCATTGTCTGAAAAACAAATTGTCAGCACAATTAGGCTCAGCAGTGCTTATTTTTCTGCTGTTTCCTGTATCAGGGAATAAGTAAGACCGAAACTATGATGTTCAATCTGATGAACGTCAAATGACAGACTGATCAAGCGGATGCTGCTTGGATAGGATCAGTGTTTGCTGCACAGCAGGAGGCTATTTGGTTGTTAAGTCTGTAATGGTTCAATTGGGGAGCTACCATATTCAGCTCATCATCGCAACTGCCCATTGCCTGTGGAAACCCCTTTCTCATGGCATTAATCCAAGTTCCCTTTGAAAGCTATAATTGAATGGGCTGCCGTTAATGCAGGGAATTACTGATCATAACAATTTGATCAAAAATTGATAACAAAATGAAAACAGCCTCATCTCCACTCTGGTTATTTATTGAAATAAAAGTATATCTCTGTTTTCTGCTCACAGAGCTTTCTCCTCGTGAAAGCATGTTTTTATTTAATCTCCCAAGCCCAATCACAATTTTCAGCACCTTCACTCTGTGACCTTTTACTCTCTTTGAATTCAGGCAGCAATCCCAGCTCCACCAACTACATCCACAGGCCTGAAGTCCCACAGCCCAGCCAGCATTCCCGCTCAAGCTTCTGCAGAACTCCGGGCACCTGCTGCACATTAGGAGGTCAGAGTTAGGAACACTCCTGGCAAGGTCCAAACAACGCTTTCTTTCCAATTTATCAGAACTTCCATGCTTCTGTTCTTATGCCTCTGCACAAAGAAACCTGCTTTGTATGCTTTTTCCTAACAATCTTATAAACTTGATCTGCGAAATTGAAATACCTAATCTGTAACACTCCCATACACCTGTTTTTTTATGAATTGCACCAAATGCCTTCTCCACACTATTTTGTAGGAAATTTAATCTGCCATAAGTCTCTTAATATTTTCAATCAGGTCGCTATTTATTCACTAGCCTCCATTTTTTTCCATGCCAGGAATATCTTTGTCCTAGACTACAATCTCTCGAAATCCCTTCTCTATCGATCCGAGGCTGACTGGTTTCTATTTCCGGGGGTGAACATTTCTCCTCCGAAATAGCGTGTAACGATCAAAATCATGCAGTCCTACGGAACTGCTCAATATACAATGAGGACTGAAACATGTTGGCCATTATTACAATTGTTTCCATTATTCATTCCCTCAGCATCCCTTGTGTATATCCCCCATGTTGGGTATATCTTCGAATTTATTTCGATATATTAAAAAATGTTGTTGTATTTCAAGGAACAAACTGAAGCTGTTTGTTCAGTCATCATAATTGATGTCTGTATCCATCGTCTCTAATTGTCTCACTGGAGGATTTGTTCACCCCTTGATAAGTGGGTCAAGTCACCGTGTTCTCCTGTTACATTTGCGAGGGCATCACCATCAGCACTAAGAGGGTTCAGCGACTGCACTGAGAGAGTAAGTGTTAGAGGGAGAGAGAAACAGAGAAAGAGAGGAAGAAAGATAAAATTAGAGAGAGAGAGAGAAAGGAAGTGGAGGAATCAGAACATGAGTACAAGTGATTGGAATGTTCCAGCAATGGGTCAGAAACTGAGAACACAGTTTGGAATATTACAACAATGAATCAGAATCTGAAAGCAATGGGTTCGAATGTTAAAACAATGGACCAGAATCTGAAAGCAATGGGTTCGAATATTACAACAATGGACAGGAGTTTATCATGGGCGCTATTCCAATCATCATTTAATTATGACTGGCTAACATTGGCTGACCGGATCCGATTTGCTCTTCAGGTTATTCAGGCGGGTTACTATCCTTTTCCCGCCCTCGTTGGCGTCCCTGGTGAGTCTATCTATCTGACCATTGATTCGATGATCCATGTTTAACACAAACAACTGTTTTTTTGTTATGTAGATACTGCGAAGGCTGAAGCCAGCATCTTGATTTCCCATTACACACGCTGATGCCGATCCATTGATACAGCCGGTCTCTCTGGGCAAAGTTTGAGGCTGCTTCAGCCTGCTCCCGATCTGCACGACACCTTTAACCCTGAGCTAACGTGTGACTCTCAGTGCACTTCATCGCTCATCCAGCCATGAGTACATCCATTGCATTCGGAGTCCCCACCCATGGCTCAGCCCATTTGAATGTGTTAGCCATCGTCTGGGTATATGTAAAACCAACACTCGACTGTTTCAAAGCCTCCTGGGAAATCCGAAAGTTACAAGCATTAGTAAAATTCAGCTCCTCCATTGGTCAGATCCAAAAATTACATCAAATCCCATTCACCGATCTTCCATCCCCTCAAGTTGGTTCCCATTATGGTAGCATTATTGTAACTTGGTCAGTCTTTTGTTGGAAGCCCAACATGTTTTCGCCACTCCCTCTCTCCTATCCACTCCCATCAACATTGCAAATATTGTCTTTGTAATTATTTTTCTTTCTCTTTGACCCGCTTTTCCACTTGATGGCCTCCGAGAAGCTGTCTCTGCCCAGCTACTGGTGGCGGCTCTATTTACACTTGGATTCACATAACAAGGAGCGGTCCACCCTGCCAGAATCTTCCTAGTGTCCTTCACAGCGCCTACTGCTCCGGGCTTGACTCTAGCCCGAGTGCAGCCAGTATGTGTGGGAACGGAAGTAGGTAGTATTGAATTTGACTTCAGTGTGTCCTACAGACAGCTGTGAAATTGGGTTTTGAAGTTTCATCTGTGCAGGTCCATGAACCACTCTGTGTGACCCTCACTCAAGCCTGCGTTGATCTGCACGCGGAACCCCCTCGATTTTTATTTTAAACAATGGACCAGACTTCCAATCGGCATCTGAATTCCTGGTAACTGTCTTCTGCCAGTGGAAAGTAATTAGACAGGCTGTAGAGGTATTTAATCGGGAGCATCTGCTGCGAGCTGCTGCAATAGCAAACGGTGAACCAAGACAATTTGGTGACCCCTCTCTGCAGAAGGTTGTGCACTAGAGATACAGCGTATCTGGGTTTGTGACCTGAGCAGCAAACAGAGCGGAGGCAGCCGAGAGGCTGCAAAGTTGCCACCCCACCCCCCACCCAAAACGCGCACACCAGTCCCCCCGTCCTCTCACATCCCCCCCCCCTCCAACTTCCGCAAGCAGCAGCAGAGTGTGAAGCGACTCCTACTGAACAGGATTGTTCTCTTGGAGCTGTAACAGGTTCTTCCTCAGAATCTGGAGCATGTCAACAATATCCTACTTCATTTGAAAATCGTTACATCTGGAGTGTTTCACTTATTCAGTCTGGGAATGTGGGCTTCGCTGACTGGGCCAGCATTTATTGCCCAACTCTAATTGCCGCCTGAGAAATTGGTAGTGAGCTGCCTTCTTGAACTGCTGCAGTTCATGTGCTGTAGGTGCACCAACAGTGTTTTTAGGGAGGGAATTCCTGGAGTTTGACGAGCGACATTGAGGGGGCGCAGAGAAATTTCAAGTCAGGATGGTGACTAAGGTAAAGGGGAACTCCCAGGTGGCGGTGTCCCCATCTATCTGCTAAGTTTGTCATTCTAGATGGCTGTGGCGTGCATCTAGAAGGCACTGCGTAAGGAGTCCTGGTGAGTTTCTGCAGTGCATCTTGTAGATGGTACACACTGCTACCACTGTGAGTCGGAGGTGGACAGAGGGAATGTTGTTCGATGGGGTGTCTATCAGGTAGAAATGGCAGAGAAACCCATAATCTTATAGTATGGTATCCATCAGCGGATCCATGCCTTAATGGTAGTCCTTCGTCCAAAATGGCAGCAAGACATTGAATTCTCCCTGAGCAGGTAGGAGCTGCATCAGATGCGCTGTGGTACTGACGGGGTATCCAGAATGCTGAGGATTGTGTGGTTCCTCAGCATCCCCCTGTCGCTGAATGGAGGTACTGAAAGAGCTCTTGCTCCATTCCAGTACAGGTGTTATATCAATGTATCATTCGATCATGTTGGTGAATGAAACACCCCGCCATTCCCAGCGATTGCAGAAGCAACACTGGTGTCGTGAGGAGGAGTGCACCCTCTTGGTGGGAGCCATTGTGACTCCCATGGCGAAGCACGCCCTCTCTCCAGGTGACCTGCTGTAACACAGATTGCTGGGCTGCTCAGAGAATCTGCACGTCCCTTTGAGAATTGAGATCAACAGCCATGATTGCGACCTTCTGATCTTGCATGACAGCCAGCATGGATCTCCAGAACTGAGCCTGAGTTTCCAGTGCAGCAGAGAGAGATGGGGGTGGGGGAGGAGGGGGGCGGTGGGTGGTGCATGTCTATTTCAGCAGTGGAAGCTGAGCCAATGGCCACCAAATGCTGCATCAAACCCAGCTCCACTCTCACTTCTATAGAGTTGGCGAACATGAGCGAATAATTACATTTAGTTTCTGAATAATCACGGGCTCCATGTTCCAACCAGACTCCGCCAAGCTCCTTGGCAGACACAGCGGGCAGTCCAGCATGGTGAAACTGCGCATCATTTCTCCGTGTGTATGTGAACAGTATACCCATGGATGCTGCACGAGAAAAGTGTTGTTTATGCTAATTTCTGTTAAGCATTGCCCGCTGACAGGGCTGCAGCCCAAACGTGCTGAGTGTCGCTCCAGAAAATGTTCTGTCTCTGCACAAATCGCAAACATACGTGGTGTCCAAACATTTCTTCTGGGAGCTGTGATTGTCGGGCCAAGTGTGACTCAATATCTCTGTCTCTCTCTGTATCTGTCTGTCACTCTCTCACGCACTGACTCTCTCTCCCTCAATCTCAACCTCCCTCTCTCTCCATCTCTCAATCTCTCAATCTACAACTCTTTTTGTAACCATTTGCTCTCTCCCTTTCTGTTTTTTCTCTCTCTCACACTACCTTTCCTTACATGTTTCTACCTCCCTCTGTGTGTTTCTCCGCCTGTCTCTGTCATTCCCTTTCACTTTATATCAGTCTCGCTCTCACTCTCTCTCTATGTCTCTCTTTCTCTACCACTCTCTTTCAAACACTTTCTATCTATCGCTCCATTTCCTCTTTTGTCATGCTCTCTCTCACACTCACTCTTCATCTCTCTCTCTCTCTTTCTCTCGTCATTTCGCTCAGTCCCTCTTGATCACACCTTACCTCTCCGTTCCTCTCACTCATTCGCTCTGCCTCGCTCCCTCACCCCAACTCACTTTTCAAATGTTGCTGTCTCCCTCCCTCTGCCTTTTTCTCCTTCTCTCCCTCTGTGACCTTCTGCCTCTCTCCCTCTGCCCCTCCATCTCTCTATGTGCGTTTGTCGCTGTCTGCCCGTATATCCCTACCTTCCCCTGTCTCCCTCATCTTTCAATATAGCTCTGTGCCCCTCCCTCTGTCTTTCCTTCCATCTCTCTCTTTCCAAATCTCTGCTTGCCACTCGATCCATTCCTCCTCTCTTTATCTCTTTATCACTCAGTCTCTCTCACGGTCTCTCTCTCCCTCTCCCTCTCCCTTTCTCTCTCCCTCACTGTCTCCCCCTATCTCTATGTCATTCGCTATCTCTATCTGTGCCCCTATCTCCATCTGCTTCTGTCCAGCCTGTCCTCTGTACTTCTCTGCACATGTATTTCTCTCTCTCTCCTTGCATCACTCAAATTCTTTCCCTTTTTCCCTCTCTCGACCTCTGCCCCTATATTTCCAGCTGACTTCTCTCTCTCTCTTTCTGCCTCCCTTTATCTCACTATTTTATTTTTCTTTCTCTCTGTTTCTTTCTCTTTCTCTAACTCTCTCTCCCTCCCTCTCTCCTTCTTCATCTCCCTCGATCTCCCTCTCTCTCCCTCTAAATCGCTCCCTATTCTCACTCTCTCTTTCTCCCTTGGTTACGCTCTTTTTCACTGTGCCTCTCTACGTCCCTCTCACTCTCTCAATCCTTATATCTCACTCTGTCTATCATTTCATCAATCCATCGATCTATCTATCTATCTATCTATCAATCCAAATACCTACTTAACTCCCTAAGTTCCTTTCTAATTAACTATATACCTATCTACCTACCTAACTACCTAAATACAATGCCTACCTTGCTACTTGCCTACATACATACCTACCTACATAGATACAGGCCTAACTACCTACATACATACAATCCTACATATCTATTTAACCACATAACTTACAGGGCTGAAAGATCATTCATTAAAAAAAAATCCTTCTGTCACCTCTGCTGCATTGTGTAATCACACCGAATCACTGCCCACTGCTTAGTGAGCACTCGCATATTGGAAACAGTTCCTCTTCCTTTACTATATCTAAGCCCTTTATAACGTTAGACACCTATCGCAAATCTCAAATTAAACATGGTTCCGCTTCTTTGCCACCACAGGAAATGTCAATTTCGTTCTGGTTTGGGACCAATAACACCTTAATCGAAGTAGAGAAAGTTTGAGATTGAAGACTCCTACTAAAAAAAAAGGCAATATTGAAAGTGATTTCAAGAAGCATAAAGTATCTTTCACCGTACAGGTTCAGAACTGTAAAACAAACTACAATATGCATATTATTTAGCATAATTATGAGGTCGATAGGAATTATCAGGTAAATTGTGTTCAGACAGACCACACTATGAACAATTGATGGAAGATGCGACCAAAACAGGTTCCAAGGGCATTTTAACAACACACCCAGAATTTAGTCAAACTTTTCTAATCTTATTGCAGCTTCATCTCTCCCTCCAGGTTTTGTAATATTTCTGGGTTTGGCACTGCAGAATAAGTAAGAAAAAAATCGGACATTTGTACATAGTTCTAAGATATTTTTAACGGTTTATTCAAAGGCAAAAGCTTAGTCAACTATTTAGACGAAAAGGAAAACAATATTACTCGTGGCAGTTGATAGAGCTTTATTTATCCAAGAGCATAAACAGAAATTTGGAATAGAGTGTGTTGATCTCAGCAGCGTTGAATTGCAAAACGTTCCTCTCTAGTCGACTTGTAGGAAACTCTTCCCTTCTGCTTCCTTCTCCACCTCCTCGTCCCCTCCCATATGAAGAAGGTACCCGCCTGTCGTACACTGCCACCGCACCAGCAATGCCCCTTGTTCCTGAGTCGTGTTTGATAAGCCCTTTTGATGGACGGGGATACGGGAGTGCTGGTAGCTCACCCAGTGCGAATAATCTATTGAAACGCTTCTGAACAATTGAAGGTGTGTACCCAATGTGACAGTGTGGTTACCCTCCCACCCCACTGCCCACCCTCCTCCATCATTTCAACTTTTCAGTTTACATCATTATGAGGCCCTTATCATACTCCCATATAAACACTTATGCAAATACGGGGTTACACAAGATGTGATACTCCAAACCAACGATATGAACATGGCAGCCTGAACCAAGTGAGCTCGCCATTTGCAGGGGTTGTTCAGAAGTTGCAGTGTTTAGGAAAAGCCTTTCCTGGCAGGTAATTAGTGTTGTTTAGCTATTCTCATTAACGTTCTATACTGTGCAAAACTATTAGTTCATTAACGAATAACAGAATCAAATAATTACAGAGGGCAGAAGAGGCCATTTGGCCTATCGAGACTGCACTGACACGTGAGAAAAAACCGACCAACCTATATAACCCCATTTATCAGAACTTAGGCCCACAGCCTTGAAAGTTATTAAGTGCCAAGTGCTCATCAAGGTACCTTTTAAAGGATGTGAGACAACCCGCCTCTAACACTCTCCTAGCCAGCACATTCCAGACTGTCACCACCCTCTGGGTACAAATGATTTCCCGCACATTCCTCGAATCCTCCTACCCATCAGTTTGAACGTGTGTACCCTCGTCACTGAGCCTTCAACTAAGGGGAACAGCTGCCTCCTATACACACTGTCCATGCCTCTCATAATCATGTACAGCTCGATCAGTTTGCCGCTCAGTCTTCTCTGCTACGAGAAAAAAAAAACCATGCCTATCCAAACTCACTTTATAACTTAAATGTTTCAACTCAGGAAAGATCCTAGTGAATCTGGTCTGCACCCCCTGCAGTGCAATCGCTTCCAGCCTATAATGTGGCGACAGGTTCTGCACACAGTACTCCAAATGTGGCCTCACTAAGGTTCCAATCAGCTCCAACAGGGCATCGCTACTTTTATAATATCTGCCTCGATTGATAAAGGCAATTGTCTCATATGCCTTATTCAGCACCTCACTCACATGCCCCTCCATCTTCAGAGATCTATGGACAAACATGCCAAGTTCCTTTGTTCCTCAGGATTTCCTAGTTCCATACATTTAATTACATAGTCTCGGGGGTGGTTGGGGGGCTGCGGGATGATGGGTGGCCATTTTGTGGTCTTAGTCTCGGGGGGGGCGGCGGGGTGGGTGGCCCTTTTGGGGACATAGTCTCGGGGGGGAGTGGGTGAATACTTCCTTGTCAAATTCCTCTTTCCAAAGTTTATCGTCTCACAATTTTCATCGTTAAATACCAACTGCGCATTTGACCATCTCGTCTAAACCATCCTGTTTTCCATGACATGCAACCGCCCTGTTAAACACCCGGCCAATCTTTGTGTCATCTGCAAATTTACTAATCCATAGTTATCTAGGTTGTTTAGAAAAAGACACCGATTTCTTCCTGGATTTCAAAATTTACCGTTGAATATCTTGCTTTGTAATTCTCTCCAAAAGCCTTTGCAACTCTAAGGTTTTAGTCCTCCGAGGCTCCCGAGTCCACTGAAACTCACAGTATACTTTCAGCTCCCGGAATGAGCCAAGCTGAACACCATGGCTCCAAAGGGGTGCCTTTAACCCAAAGATGGATTGCGTCACCAACATTTTCCCGCCTCCTCCTGAGTTTTCTTTTGATTATGAGGACGTCTCCCGGGAACTGGTAACTTTAAATCTGTTCTTCGTGGCCCATTTTTGAATTTCAAGCCCGTTAACCTGCACAAATTGAGACCATTTCCCGCCCCTTTTCCTTTGACAAAACATTTCTGATTAAAACTGACTGAAATAAAAGCAAGTCCCAGGAAGTGCTGCTCACGGACTAATGAATCAAGTGAACAATCCCAACACTCCAAGAGGTCCCCACCGTTGTCACTGGAAAGGAAGGAATGCAGCGTGCTGTGGGACAGCCTTTATCTCAAACGTAACAATTTGCAGAGATTACAAGCTTACATAGCACACAGAGACACAGAACAATGGACTTGATAATATCTTGGCTCTAAGGGAACCAATCACAACTCCTCTAGTGTATTCAGATAACAGAAAAGCAGGAGCTTAGAATCATTCTAGAAAAACCCGTCTGTGCCCTCCCCAAACCCTACTTAAAGCATGGAGCCCAGTATTGGGCACTAGGACTGGGATTGTTCATGCCTGGTAGCGTCCGATGTGATCGGTGGCGTGACCGGAGAATTCCGAGAAACTGACATAAATCCATCTCATTCCAACGTGAAATGATGTTGCGATTGCCTGCTCCGCCAATCAATGGTGTGTTGCAGCCCCCATGATTAGAGTTACGGAAACACATTGAAATACATCAGCAAATCATCATTAGGCCTGCCCGCCAGATTGACCCACTACCCACCGACTCTACCGCTGCATCACACAGACAGATCTGTGGGAAAACACGCCACCATGATCCATAGCAACAGATATGAGGCGTGCAATTGGCAGGCTGCAATTTGTTCAGGACGTCAAGATTTAGTTGACAAGGTTGCTTCGGCAACTATTTACAGCCATCAGCGCCGGGTTTCACAGGCAACACCGAGTCCATTTTAGGGCTGGGGGATTGATGAGCGGGTCTCTGCTTTCCAGAAAAGCCACATTTGTATAGCTTTTCAGTGCTGCAGGGGTGGGGCTTGTTTGGCGAAGGGGGAATGTGAACTCAGGCAAGGAATGATGGTACAGGGTAAGAGTTGTGCTGGGCAAAGAAGTTGTACAAGGGTGTGTCTGTGTCGGGGCTCATGATGAACCGTGTAACTGTCAGAAGATTGCTCCCGCTCAGGACCGTATCTCCAGAGAAAAGGCAAGATTGGCAGGTGAGGTTTTGTGTGAGAACTGGCGGTAATGTCCCGTCATCTGGCAGTGTGTGAGATGCATGTGAATGTGAGATGAGCTTCACTGTGTGATTTAAGAGTGATAGGATGGTCCCCAGTTCTCTAGAGGCATGGATGAGAACTTCATCCCCTATCTGCATTGGATGGCCAACTTCCTCTGAAGAGCACTGGACCTGATCACCACTGCCGTGGCTAAACAAGCCGGAATGGTCATGCTCCTCTTTTTTTCAGAGCCGGTGCAGTGAACATCATAGCGGTCCCCCATGTCATGAAACAGGCTCTGGAGTGTTGCAGCCTCCCAGCCTTCCCAGGCCCCGCCCTCTTTGCTGCTGTCCTCGGCTGGAATGTCTCAGCGCAGCTGTACTTCAAAAGTGTTGCCTGGTATGATGAATTGGTGAGCTGAGAGAGTGACAGGCAGATCGGAGGCTTTGGAAGGGCATGTTTCCCTGGAATGCGTTAGTTATTCAGGGGGTTCAGGATGATCTGTCCTCGTTGCCGGTGGTAAAACATTGCTTTTCGTTATTGCAAATCCGGGTCAATTCCCCCTATGTGTTAGATGAAAACAAACTCGCACTCTGTATGTTTCCAGCAATACCTCTGCCCTTCTGTACTCCATGAATTTATTTAGCCAGCCGATCATTCTATCTACTTTGTTAACCTACCCTGCTAATTTCAGAATCGTGCACCAGTGCCCCACCAGCTCTCTGTCTTACCTTCCTTTTAGATTTCCACCCTTCAGTATATTTTCTCTCCTCTACAAGCGTCACCCAGAAATGAATTACCACAGACTTCGGCTATTAAAATTAGATGTTGAGATGACCAAGCCCAGTGATTTCAGTCACTGCTCCAAAATTCTGTGTTGCAACGACAATGTAAAACTGATGTTTCAAATTGTTGAACATTCCTAGGTTATGTTGCCTTTAGAGGTTGTATTATTTTTTAAACTGGGCAGCGAAAGAGAAGATTGGAGGATGATTATCACCATGGCAATTCAAATTTTCAGCATCATCTTTCATGGTTTATCGCCTGCTGCCTTCTAGTGTATTACAGACCTCTGCATCATTCTTTATTTCTTGTGCAATTGTTTCAATACAAAACTCAACAACATTGAAAACCTAAATTTGCCCTCCCTCCATCAGACTGATATCTTTGCTGCCTGCTTGATGTCTAAGTTTTCTGCTTGTTTCTCCTCTCACAGTTAACATCGTGACGATTATGATCCTTTCCCTGAGAAACTGCGGTCTCTCCAAGTGTGTCACTCGCTACCTGGTGGGCATGTCAGCGGCAGATTTACTGGTCGTTATTTTTGACGTGACATTGAGACAAATTCCAATTGTTTATAGGGAAACGTTTGCTCTCATTCAGTATTCTGTCCCGGTGTGCAACATCCACGCTGTCCTGCTTTATGCAGCCACTGATTGCTCAGTCTGGTTCACCGTCACTTTCACCTTTGATCGATTTGTTGCCATTTGCTGCCAGAAGCTGAAAAGTAAGTTTTGCACTGCGCGAACAGCAGCTGTGGTCCTGGGATCTGTCTCTGTGTTGAGCTGCTCAAAGAATATTTTCTGGTATTTCATGCTTGGAACTCGATATTGGTTGTTTAACAAGCCCTGGTTTTGTTCTGTGACAATATATGTTCAGTTCTCTCTGGCCTGGTCGTCAATTGTGTTCATGCACAACATTCTAACCCCGTGTGTCCCATTTGTCCTGATTCTACTGTTAAATATTTTCACTGTCAGGCACATCTTGGTGACAAGCAGAGCCCGCAGGAGACTCCGGGCACACAGCAGTGGGGATTGTCCCCAAGACAAAGAGATGGAGAACCGAAGGAAATCCATAATTTTACTCTTTTCCATCTCGGCGAATTTTATCCTGTTGTGGTCAGTGTTCATGTTTTTTTCTATATGGTGGCGGATGTTTCATGTGGGGTATCGGGCAATATTTCTTGATGCTTTTGTGATGGAACTGGGCTTCATGCTGCAGCTCCTGAGTTGCTGCACTAACACCTGCATTTATGGCGTGACGCAGAGTAAATTCCGAGATGAGTTGAAGAATGCCCTGAAATATCCCGTGTTTCTAATTTTTCGATTTATTAAACGGTGAGAAAAAAACATTAACGTTTTGCATTTGCACCATTTTCTCGCTTTATTTTAAGTTCTCTTGTGGAGCTGTGTTTATGGCAATTTAGTGATACAGTGATTCTGTTTCCCTGCGCCATAGATTGCGGGGGGAGATAGGGCGAATGTGACTCATAGTGTCCGTGACAGGGACAGGAGCCTGAAGTGTGCTGGCGCAGCCCACCACCCTCACCTTTTGGGGCTGGGTGAGAGTGAATATAGAAAATATCACCCGTGGTCATGTCCACAGAGAGTGTCCGTTGAAAGCAGGGCAAGGAGGGCAGCAGCAGCACGGGGAATAGAAAATATTTTTGGAAACTTCGGCAGGAATGTATATATCACTTATTACAATAGTCTGTAAGCCTATATAGTATTTTATTTAAATTGTAGAGATTAACTTTCATGATTATGATTTGGAATCCAGAAAATATTTTTTTTTTATTTTAGAATTAAATCATGATCGAGCTCCAGTATGAAATTTCACTGAGCAATTATGCACAAAGCTGAACTTCCTGTTACTCTGCGTCGAGCAAATTTGGTATTTCATTTGCCTCCAATGAGAGTCAAATTTGCGAGGAACTATAATACGTTTAAACACCTGCCGTCTCAGGCACTAAGAGACATGATGTGTGAGGAAATTAGTAATGGATGCATTTGTGCTTGATAGAAAGTAAACACTTCAGGAGAAATTACATCAAAACTACAGTGAGATGAAATTATTCTCTACTTTATATATTGCATTTTGTATGCAATCACCAGGCATTGGTTGTTCGACGATACTTGCTCCGGCTTTTTAAAATGCTCCCCATAGTCCTTTACAGGAAACTTTTTCAAACTGAAACAAACACGCAGAAAGAATTATTCTTCAACACAACTCCTATTTAGAAGGAAGCAGAATTCAGCTCAAGGTGGGTGACGTTCGATCTTGTTGAAGTACATTTCAAAACATCCAGGATTTGAATGGCAGACTGATAGCTGAAGGTAGAAGTGAACAGCACCATGCAGCACATAACATTCAAAAACATCACGCACAAACTTAACGCTTTAAAATCAGTTTGTCCTCGTTTTATAAACTCCACACTGATTAGGAACCTTCCCAATCCACAGGGCAACTGGACTCTCTGACATTCAACTAAGATGTCAACGTGTGTACATTCTGGTATCTGGATGAAATCCACAGGGTTGAATCTTCCACACACTCCCCTGCCTTGTATTACCAACTATTTATTTTAATCCCACAATGAACGTTCTCTTTCACCCAGGCATTCTGAATTCAACTGAATTTCAAAACTCCCGGTGTTACCCATCCAGCTGTCCACTGTAACTCAACGGGGAGAGTAAAGAGTTACAGGTTCCTTGAACGTGAGTCATCGGCTTTCTTTGATCCAGCCAAAATGGTCCCTCCATCCACTCTCAGTTACATAGAATCATAGAAAAATACGAGCAGCTGTAGGCCATTCAGACCCCTCCCCACGAATCGCACCTACCCCCACCCACCGACCCTGCCCCACAATTCATTCCCGCTCCCTCCCCTTCCCCCTTGACACATTTAAAGTCTAGAAATCTACCTACCTCATCCTTAAATTTTTCAGTGACATGACCTCAACATCTTTCTCTGTGGTAGAGAATTCCACACATTCACCACACACGGAGTGAATAAGTTTCTCCACATCTCAGTCCTACATGCTCTACCCTGTATCCTGAGAGTGTGACCCCTTGTTCCGTATCCACCCCAACCCCGCCTTGAACAAAGAGGAAATATCATCCCAGCATTCAGCCTGTCATCCGCCCGGCAGAATGTTATGCATTTCAATGAGAGCCCCTCTCATTTTTCTAAGCTCCAGTGAATACAGGCGTAGTCAACAAGACCTCTTCTCATACGACAGTCATGCAATTCCAGAAATCAATAATGTTTAGGTTCGCTGCACTTCCTCTCTGGCAAATATATAATGTCTTAGTTAAGAAGACACAAGCAGCCCACAACACTCCTTGTGTGGTCTCAGCAATACACTGTAAGGCTGCAGTAAGGCATCTTGCTCCTGGACTCAAGTCGTCTCACACTGGAAGCCAAGAAACAATTTGCATTCTCAACTGCTTGCTGCACCTTCATGCTTGCTTTCCAAAGGCATACAGGTCCCTTTGAAAACCCACATTCCCAAAACTTTTGCTATTTAAATAAAACCCTGAAATTATGTTTCCCCTAACAGATTGAATAACTTCACACTTCTCCTTGTTATATAGCAACTGCCATGCATTTCTCCACTCCATCAACTTGTCTAAATCATTTTGAAGCCTTTTAACATCTTCCTCACCGCTCACAATCCCACCAGCTATTTGCAGAACAGCCAACTTTCGGCAAGAATTCGCGCTCCATACACGGAGTGGGGTTTGCTCACCGAGCTGAAAGGCAGGAGAGCTCTGCACTGAGGTATTTCAGCTGCCCTAGAGCGTTGATCAGACCCCCAGGGGTTAAGATGAAACGTTCAAAGTGCCGACTGACGTCCAGCTATGCGAGGAGGTAAATAGAAATGCAAGCATCCCTTATACCCCTCTGCACATATGTTCAGAACCTGTCGTTGCTCCTGCAGGCAACGCCCTCGTGAGTGCTCAACATTACTGTCACACCTCATGGACATAATTCCAATGATATCTTTCAGAATGTCAATTTTTGACACTTCCACGGCTCCCAAAGAGGCTGAACATTCCAGATGCTTATTAGGAATCAAACAGGTGTATCCTTCACGTGGGGTCAAGGTACCTTGCTCCCCTAACCATACTAATAACCATTAAATCAGGAGTTACAGTATCTACATATTGTTGTTAAGCTCGCTGGTGTCCTGCTAATCGTGAACATTAGCACTTTTTTAGGGCATACATGATAAGAACCAATCCATACCTGACTGGTTGTAATTGCAAGCTTCTGATCACTTCATTGCCTAAAATCTGTTCCAGGAGTGCAGCCCCCAGTGCACGGGACATTTCTCTCAATCTGCTCTGTTGCATGAGTGAATTGTCCACTTTTCCTTATTACATTTAATTCCATCAGACAGGGCTTGCTCAAAACAGACACATGTCGAGGTTTTTGCCTTACGCTCATCAGCGCACTCGCAAGGGTACCATTGCCAGGGGTGGGGTGGGGAATTAATTTATACTGCAAGTGAAGAGAGTGCTTATTGTTTGGCAAGTGACGCTGTAATGGAGAAGACACCACTGATGGTGACTGACAGTTAACTGCCAAGAATTGTTTGAGAGTTAAACCAGGCCCCTTGATTGGACAAGGCATTGGCCTACAGAATAAATATGCACATAGCTAAATGAAATAAGTGATTGCCGTTCACTGCCTCGGTCCTCAGTGCAATGTCTTGACCAATCAAGGTTTCAATTTCCAACAACGTTTGGCAGTGAACTGCCATAAATGTGCATTCTCCATGACAACGGCACCTGACAAAAAAAATCATTATTCTCTTCACGTGCAGTAAAAAAGTGTGCTTTTCTGTTTTGATTTCAGATTCTGAACATCCACAACATTTTGCTTTTATACAAAAAAACAGATACACACACAGACCATTCTGTTTAACCCAAGTGCTGGTAAACACATTGGAAACGATAATTCTGAGCGAGGTGATGTGTCACTTGGACAATTATGAAGTGGTGAGGGAAAACATTGCTGAACGAACAGGTTGTTCTTTTTATTCACATTAAACCACAGGGATGGCTGATGAACGTAATGATGTTGCTCTGGTGTACATGGACTTCCAAAAACCACTTGCAGACCAGGAAAGAACCTTCCAAAAATGTTGAATAATGAAAGTTCCATGGTTTGGTGGTTTGTTAACCGGGGCAGTAAATGTCATTCTGGCTCCTGTTTCAAAACCTGAGAGTTTTGGGGATGTGGTCCGCATCTATCAAAGGGGTTTTATTTCAAGTCGTTCCACGTTCATTCCTGAAAAGTTCATTTTCATATTTCTAACACGTCCATTCTTTCTACCTGCCTTATTCTATGAGGTAGAGGGATTGGGTTTGAGAAGTGCATGTGCAAATGTGAACATTCTGGTAGTTCGACGTCAGTCACCTCTGCTCCAGCGCATCACTGCTGGAGTTCCTCAGGGTAGTGTCCTAGGCCGAACCATCTTCAGCTCCTTCATCAATGACTTTCCTTCCATCATAAGGCAGAAGTGGAGATGCTCACTGAAGATTGCACAATGATCAGAATCAATCGTTACTCTTCAGATACTGAAGCAGTACATGTCCAAATGTAGCAAGACCTGGACAACATACAGCTTTGCGCTGAAAAATGTCAATTAACATTCACACTACACAAGTGCCAGGCAATGAACATCTCCAAACAAAAGATAATCTAATCATCGCCACATAATGGCATCACCATCACTGAATGAACATCTTGGGGGTTACCACTGAACAAAAACTGAACTGCACCAGCCATATAAACACTCTGGCTACACGAGCAGATCCGAGGCTGGGAATCCTGCGCGGAGCAACTCACCTTCTGACTAACCTAGAGCCTGTCCGCCATCTACAAGGCAAAAATTAGGAGTGAGATGTAATATGCTCCATTTGCCAAGATGAGCGCAGCTTCAAAAAAACTCAGGAAGCTCGACACCGTCCAGGACAAAGCAGCCCAGCTTGACTGGCACCCCAACTACAAACATTCACTCCCTCCTCCACCGACGCACGCTATCAGCATAGAGTAACATCTATAAGGTGCACTGCAGGAATTCATCAAGGCTCCTTACAAAGCAATGTCCAAACCACACCCGGTACCATCTAGAAGGACAAGGGCAGCAGACAAATGGGAATACCACCACCTGGAATGTCCCCTTCAAGTCACGCACCATCCTGACTTGGAAATGTTTTGGCTGTTCCTTTGCTGTCACTGTGTAAAAATCCTAGAACCCTCTCCCTAAAATTACTTTGGGTGTAGCTACACCACATGGACTGCAGCAGTTCCGGAAGTCGGATCAACACGACCTCCACAAGGGGCAATTAGGGATGGGCAATAAATATCGGCCAGCCAGCGAAACCCACATCCCATGAATGAATAAATAAAAATAAATGTTAGTTTGGCTTCACTCATACCATTCGCCATGTTATGCTTCAGTTTAACAGAAGCACTAGTCAGACCGTTTCAGGAGTACTCTGTACAGTATCTTTTCACTTTATTTCAGGAAGGATGTAAATGTGTTAGAAGTAGTTCAGAGAATAATTACCAGACTAGTACCTCAAATGGGCGGGTTGTCTTATGAGGACATTTTCGACACTCTAGGCTTATATCAGCTGGAGTTAAGAAGAGTAAGAGACGACATCATTGAAACATATAAGATCCTAAGGGGATGATATCAAAATACTGTGCATTCTGGAAGCATGAAATACAAATAGAAAATGCTGGAAAATCTCAGCAGGTCTGGCAGCACTTGTGGAGATAGAAAGACACTTTAGGGTTCGGGTCGCTCTGGCCCTGCTTCAGAGCTCTGTCTTCCAGACTCAAGCTGGGCCTGCAGACTCCAAATATTAACTTTGTTTCTCTCTCAACAAAAGTTGTCAAGCCGACTGAGAACATCCTGAAGTGCTGTGACAGGATGGATGTGGGGAGGATGTGTCCTCTTGTGGGAGAATCTGGAACGAGGGATCACTGTTTAAAAATAAGGGGTCGCCCATTTACAATGGAGATTAGATGAATGTTTTACACTCAGGGGTAAGTGAGTCTTTGGAACTCTCTTCATGAAAAGGTGCAGGAAGCCGGCTCATTCTATATTATTAAGGCAGAGGTAGATATATTCTTGGTAAGCAAGTGGTTAATAGGTTATCGGGGTTAGGCAGGAATGCAGTGTTGAGGTTACTATCAGATCAGCCATGATCTTATTCAATGGTGGAGTATACTCGAGGGGCTGAATGGCCCACTCTTGCTCCTTGTGCATATAGTCTCCCTTTGTGTGTCAAATTTTCAAACCCTGGCTATGATTATGCTCATTTTCCAGCTAGTACCATTCGAAAAGTTCCGGCACACAAAGAGACCATTCAGCCCGTCATGTTGGAACAGGATAAAAAATAATATAGAAAATAAAGCAGCCTATTCCTAAACTCCCAGCATCTGCACCATCGTCTTGCCGGTTACAGAGGCTCAGGTGCTGATCCAGGTCCGCTTTGAAAGAGTTCAGGCGTTTCTGTCTTCCCCACCAAACACAGGCAGCGAATTTCACGCACCCACCAGCCTCTGGGTGAAGAAGCTTTCCTCATGTCTCCTCTCATCCTTCTGACCGATCACCTTAAATCTGTTGCCCCTGGCAATTTGGCTCTGCACTAAGTGAAACAGCCCCTTCATTTTCACCAGATTACTGAATACTCCGAAGTACTGTGCTCCAGTAAGATTTTGGACAGAACCTCTTATCTACTCCATCAAGTGAATGTGAAAAGAGAAATCACGTTGCATGATTCATGCAGCAGGGTCTCTGAATTTGATAATAGTAATAATAATAAAAATAATAGTAATAGCAATAAATATAATTTTAATAATAATAGCATCAATACTAGTAATAACAATAAAATAATAATTGTAATAACAATAATGATAATAATAATACCATTAATAATAAAAATAACGACAGTTATAATTAAAAAATAGTAATAAAAAATCGAAAGTAATAGTAATAATAATAACGATAAAAAGTAATAATAATAACAATAAAGTTAATAATGGTAACAATAATATTAACAGAAATAACGAAAATAATAATAATAAAAACATTAATTACAATGGTATTAACAGTAGTAATAATAATGACGACAAAATAGTAATAATAAGAACAATAACGATAACTGTAATTATAAAAAAGTAATATCAATAACAGCAATAATAACAATAATAATAACAATAACGATAACGCTAATAACAATAATGATAATATTAATAGCAATAATAAGTAGAATAACAATAATAATAACAATAAGGATAATAATTAGAGTAGCAATAACAATAAGAATAATGATGATAATATTAATAATATTAATAATAGTCACAATAACATTAATAATAATAATAATAACAATGGCAATAACAACAACAATAATAATAATTCCCTTTTTATTATCGCACTGTAGTCTCTTGCTCCTGGAACATTGCTATTTACGGATTGGTGATGCTGTTGGCAGCAATTCCGATACCCTACTTTAAAAAAGACCCACAGTTTCAGGAAGCTTTAGGGCAAAAAATGCTCGTGAGCTGAAGTTCGACCTTTTTTTTTGCTGTTCCGTATTGGACCATGACACAATCGGGAGGCCCAAACGGTGAACGGGTGCAATGAGGTCGACGTCTTAACTGCGTGAGCCGAGCACAATAATGTGCAAAGAGGTGAACCCATGGAGAGAAATGTTTGCAATCGGATTTGAGAATATGATGAGTACAAGCACAAAGGGCTGATAAGTAACCTTTAAAAAAATGGAGCTGTTAGACGCAAGAAGAGAAAAATTTAAAGGAAGGAAAGGAGTGTGTCTAAATGTGAGTAAGCTATGGCATTTAATGCTTTTTAATACATAATCTGGATCAATCGCAAGATTGCACTTGGTGACACGTAGAAGCAAGAGGCCTGTTAGGATGAAGCCCTCAAGTGGCAACTTCCTCATTATCAGAGTCACGAGGAAGTCTGCTTATTACTTTTAAAATGAGAGGGCGCTGGGGAGATGTGACTGAAGCATTCTGGGAGAAGTCATCGTAGCCCCGGCGACTCAGGATGAACCAAGGAGAAGGAATCTTGCACTCAACAGGAGGAAGGGCATCCAACAGAGGGCGCTGGTGAGAAGTGACTGAAACATTCTGGGAGAAATCATCGCAGCTACTGCGACTCAGGAGGGAACCGAGGAGAAGGAATCTTGCACTCAACAGGAGGAAGCGAATGCAACAGAGGGTGTTGGTGTGAAGTGACTGAAGCATTCTGGGAGAATTCATTGCAGCCACCGCGACTCTGGAGGGAATAGAGGAAGACCCACTGTCAAAGAACGGAATAGCCCCAAACATAACATTGCTGCAGTGTTTCCATCCCCCCTCCTCCACAAACCTAAGAGAGAGAGGAAGAGTCTGTACCTTCTTGACTGTACCAGACCTGCGACGGATAATCATCTGAAACTGGATTTTAACGAAAAAGCAGCTGATTGATGACTAATCCTGCGAGCAGACACGGAGGGAGGAGCACCGGAGATGTAAGTATAAATCTAGATTACCTCGGGGATTACCGAGTAAGTGAAGCCAAAACTGAAAACAGGACATCAAAGGAAAGGTGTGACCTGATTGGTTGGTAGTAAATCTGAATCAAATTTGAAAAGAAAGCACTGCTTAACTGATTAATAAATTAATTATCTAAGTAGAGATGGCTGGGCAGGTGATGTGCTGTAGCTTTATGATGTGGGAGCTGGCAGATCCCATCGTGAGCTGCAGTGACCATATCTTCAGGAAGTGTTTTTTGCTGGAGGAACTCCGGCTCAGAATTGATGAACTGAAGTCCGAGCTCCGGACGCTGCGGCACTACTGGGAGGGGGAAAGTTAACTGGGCACTTTGTATCAAGAGGTGGTCACACCCGTTTTATAAGGTACCTCAAGTCCGATCAGTGGTCAAGGTCAGCAGGGTGTGACTGCAAATGAGGAAGGTAGAGGGATTCTGTGTTCAGGAACAGAGGACCCTCAGCTTTTGACCTTGTCTAACAGTACGAGGTATTAGCTTGCTGTGTGGATGAGGAAGAGAACGGTAGGGTGGATGAGCAAGCTGACCATGGCACCATGGCACAGGAGGCCATTCAAGAGCGGGGGAGAAAAAGGACAAGTGCTAGTAGTAGTGGATTCTATAATTAGTGGAATTGAGAGATTCCTTTGTAAGCGTGATCGAGAGCCCCGGATGGTATGTTGCCTGCCTGGTGCCAGAGTGAGGGACATCTCCGAACGGCTTGAAAGGATATTGGAGAAGGAGGGGGAGGATCCAGTTGTTGTGGTCCATGCCAGGACAAATGACACAATTAGGATTAGGAAAGAGGACCTGTTTGGGGATTATCAGGAACTAGGAATTAATTAAAGGACAGGTCCTCAAGGGTTATAATCTTTTGGTTACAACCCGAGCCACGTGCAAATTTGAATAGGGGCGCAAGAATAAGTGAAGTAAACACGTGGCTAAAGGAGTGGTGCGGGAAAGAGGATTTCCGTTTCGTGAGGCACTGGCATCAGTATTGGAACAGGGGGGATGTGGACCATTGGGAGTTTCTCCAACTGAACCGCTCTGGGACCTATGTTGTAGTGAAAAGTGTAAATATGGTGGTGAGCAGGAATTTAAACTAGAAAGTGGGGGTTGGGAGGGGTAAGAGTAAAACTCCAAGAAGTTTGACTAATCAGAAACAAAGCAGCAGGTTTGCATGTGTGGTGGTGGTGGTGGGGGGGCGGGGCGGGGGGGGGGTGTGGTGTGGCGGGGGCTTCAACGTCATGTAAAATTATGAAGAAACTGAAAAGAAAGGAGAGCACAGGAGAGACAATTAAAGTCTCCAGAACACAAAATAGGACAGAGTGTTTGAAAAGGTCTAGGCATCTACCTTCAAGCACATCAGGTAAAGGGATGACAATGAGAAAGGGGACTGGAAATTCAGGACTGAAGGTGTTGTATCTGAAAGCGCACAGTATACAAATCAGGTAAATGAGCTTGTGGCGCAGATTTAAATTGTGAGGTATGATGTTGTGGGCATTACGGAGACATGGATGCAAGGGGATCAGGACTGGGAGCTAAATATCCAAGGATATACATCCTGTCAAAAAGATAGGCAAGTTGGCAGAGGGAGTGGGGTCGCTTTGTTAGTAAGAAATGAAGTTAAATCGATAACAAGAAATGATGTAGGGTCAGATGATGTAGAATCTGTGTGGATAGAGTTGAGGAACTGCAAAAGTGAAAACAAAAACATAATGGGAGATATTTACAGGCCTCAAAACAGGAGTCAGGATGTGGGGCACAAGATACACCAGGTGATAAAAAGGTATGGAAGAAAGACAAGGTTACAGTGATCATTGGGGATTTCAATATGCAGGTAGACTGGGAAAATCAGGTTGGTAATGGATCCCAAGAAAGTGAATTTGTGGAATGTCTAGGAGATGGCTTTTTGGAGCCGCATGTGGTGGGGACAGGGAATTATAGGTTTAGTGATGT